>NC_056741.1:1245230070-1245530070 GCF_019279795.1 Protopterus annectens | reverse complement strand
TGCACCCCTTTGTATGCAAATCTGTTTTATATTACTGGGAGAGGAAATTTGTGTTTGAAACTCCTTGGAATGAGAATATTTCTCTATATACCAGATTTGTAGATTATATTTATCTATTTTGGAAGGGCACTCAAACCCAGTTAATCCAGTTTTTGGACTACATAGGGACTGCAACCCCTTTTTTTTAAATTTACTTGGCATATGTCTGAAGAAGTAATAAACTATCTAAATGTGACAATATATAAGAGCTGAGGTGAGAAGAAATTTCATTTCAAGATTTACCAAAAGCCCACACACTCTCATATTTACATTATGAGAGTGAACACCCCTATAATCAAAAGAAGAGTATTATCAAGGGACAATTGATTAGAGCTTCAAGGATGTGCAGTGAGGATTTGGTTTTCTTGGAGGAAATTAATGTAATGAAGGAAGTTTTTGTTGAGAGAGGTTACCCTAAAATTCTGGTTAACCAATTAATTAAGGAAGTTAAGAAAGGGAGGAGGGGGAAATGTGACCCAATTCTGGGGAAAAATCCACCAGATACTAACTAGAATCTGGAAAAGAAAAGTTCCCAGTATGATTTGGCATTTATCCATACACATACGGCATATTCATGGGAAATTGAGAATATTATTAAGAAATACTGGAAATTATTGATTATAAATAATGAAACCAGCAAATTTATTCCACCAATATCTACATTTATAAAGAAAAGGGACATGAGCATAAAGGAGATGTTAGAAATGGAAAATCAAGGTATAGAAAGTAGGGTAGGTAGATCCCAAAAGACTAGTGGGACGTATAAGTGTGGGTTCTGCCAACAATGTAACAACACACTGGAGCAAGAAACCATCACCATTCCATCTAGGGAGTTTCAGTTGAAGGCCAATGAATATTTCAATTGTAACAGCAGAGGGGTTGTATATATTAATATTTGCCAAACATGTTACAGCTTTTATGTGGGCAAGACCGAGCAGGCCTTGAAAAGACGAATATATGAGCACCTGTATGAAATTTCCCAGAAAAATGACACTAATGCTCTATATAGACATCAGAGACAATGTTTGGACTGTAGATTTAAGTTCTTTGTTCTGGAACAAATTAGACAAGATGTTAGGGGTGGTCCATGGGAAGCCCGCTTAGAATATAAAGAATTATACTGGCAGCTAAGACAGGAAGCAACAAAAAACAGGTCTAAATGACCACTTAAGTATTAATAGTGTCCTGAAATTGAGGGCAGCTAAGCTTTAGAAGAGCAAGAAAAATATTTTAAGGGAAACACAAAAAGTGCAAACACAATTATTTAATTTTACATGCTTTGAATTAGAAAAGAGTAGTAATGGCAACATGCATACATTATTATTGTATCAACTAGTTAGGAGATGATGAGGTTGCCAATGAGATAGAATTTTACCATTGACTTAATCTAATTAATGTGCATGAGATTTATTCATTGGTTGGACCCTTTTGAACTTGTATAAAAATGGTTAACATTATGTATTCCATGTTCTTTTAAAGCTTGGGACTTACCTAAGTGAAATAGCTTAACTTTGAATGTGGTTTTGTTGCATTTTTATGCATTGTGGTTTTTATTATTTTTACTATTTTGAACAACTGTTTGCAATATTAAAAGAAGGCTTTGGGGGCTCATGAGTGGTGTTTATGCTCTTTACCGTTAAAAATATAATACCAACAGTTCAGATAACAATTAATACAAAAAAAAAGATTGCAGGAGATAATAAGCTGAGAGAAAATTAGGGAGTAAGTTTGGGTAGTAAGGTGTAGGGAGCAATATAATAACTGAGTAGAAATGCCAGATGAAATGAGCAAGAGAAAAATATAAAGCAATGAGCATAACAGAGAGGTAGCCTGAGGAGGGAGATTAACCTGGGCTAGAGCAGGAACATATCCAGTGGTTGGTGAAATAATTTTTTGCTACAATCATAACATTTTGTTAGAGAAGGTTTGGGGGTTGGTTAAATCCAATTGCTACTTTGTTACTAGCCATAGATCCTCATCAATGTCTCCCAATGATCTCAGAAATGACTTTAATACCATTGACGGGTCAAATATCAAACCAGATACCCTTGCTATGGGATTACAATTACTGAAGCATTGCTTGGCACACTTCCTCCTCATAAAATGGATATGTTCAGCATTTTCCAGATATTGTTAATGCCAATGCACTACAGTAAATTGTAAAACTGCCCATCAGAGGTTAGAATTCCCTTGAACAAGCACTTACCAACCTAGCCCCTGTTTGTACCCCATCCTGCATCTCCTTATCCCTGGTTAACTCTTAACACTAATCATTTATCTTGTCTGCCAGGACTAGTGGTACGCACAGTTATCAAAGGGGATAATCTTTAGAGATGTCTCCATGGCAAACATTCTTCATCTTTTAGAAGACCTGTGCAGAGGCCCAAACAATCCCATGCAGATTGACCCAGCTGAGAGGGTTGCTGCATTCACCTCCAACGTTTATCGAACCTAAACAGCTGTATAGAAAAGTCAGTACCCATCTCAGTATAATGAATAATTCTGAAAAAGCCTCTGTGGTGAAACTTCTATATTAATAACTGTACAACAAAACAAGTAAAATGATAAAAAGTTGTAAGAAATCACCGTTCCCTTATCATAGGACCACAATGAAACATGGTTGCAAAGAATGTAAGAGTAGTATTAAAAAAGTAAAGCAGACTATGAGGTTAAGTTCAGTACACATACCAAAGGAAACCACAAACCATTCTTCAGTTATGTTAGGAGATCTTCAGTTATGTCAGGAGATTAGGGAATAACGTCTAAAAATGCACTGAGCTCATCTATAATATTATTGTATCTCCATTTCCCAAGGAAATGGCCAATCCCAAGTATATACCTAATATATTAGCAGACACATTTAGCTTGAACTTCATCCAGCCTACCCATATTGTTGACTCTAGTATCCGTGAAAATTTACATTCTTCCTGAAATCAAAGTGGAATAAGTTTTAAATTCCTGTCAAAGACTAAAAGTAATACTTCAGTGGGACTAGTCAAGATACCAGTCTTATCAGTGCAAAGCATGCACTCTCTGTGCCTCTACTTAAATTGCACAGACTCAGCCTGTCTACAGGATTTGTGACATCTGATGCCTGGAGAACAACCCATGTGACTCCCCTATCGGCAGGTAGTGGCTTTACATATCCAGGGAATTATAGGCCCATTAGCCTCACCAACCTTATACACAAAGGTATGAAATATATTAAAGCAGAGTACTTATGTAGATATAGGCAACTTAACTGATTTAGACCCCAATCATTTGATTTTTGGAAAGAACAGGTCTTGTCTCCTTCTTTGCAGCTTTGAAAAAGCTGTGGACAGTGCTCACTACATGTTCACTGTTTTATCTTTCTCTGTCTAGGGTTTCTGATACTATCCATCATGCTGGTATTGTTAAAAAAATAGAAAAGCTTAATGTAAACCTCTGTGGTATTTGCTTCATTGCAAATTGGCTATCGTGTACCGCAAGGCTCCACCAGATGTGTCCAGACACCGGAACCGTGACTTGAGCAGCCCAAACACACGCTCTATTACATTACGTGTTTGTGCGTGTGCCTCATTATGGCGTTCCTGTTCAGGTGTGTGTGCATTTCTGATGGGTGTCATCAGCCACGGCTCCAGTGCATAACCTGCATCCCCCACTAGGTGTCCGTGTGGGATGTCCCCATTGGCAAATGTCTGGTACAGCTGCGTCAAATGCCAGATGTGGGAATCGTGGTAACTCCCAGGGCAGCCAGCACACACATTCATTATTATGCCCTGGGCATCACACACGACCTGGCAGTTGATGGAGGGGAAGCCCTTGCGGTTAATGTAGGCCCTACCCCACTCACCGGCTGGTGCTTTGATGCGTATGTGCATGCAGTCTATTGCACCCAGTACCTCAGAGTATTCCGCTATTTGATGAAAGAGATGCATATTGCTGGCCAATACCTCACGGGCATTGGGGAAATATACATGATCACCAACATGTGCTGACATGGCATCCAGGAACTGGTGCAGTACCCTGGAGGCTGATGCCTGTGATATCCCCATCATATCACCAGTTGGTCTCTGGAAGGTACCTGTTGCTAGTATTCTTAGGCCAACACATACCTTGGTTTCCACTGGGATGGGTTCCCCTCTGTTGGTTCTGTGTGTGAGGCGTGGCCTGCACAGCTCAACAATTTGCTGCAGGAGCTCTCTGTCCACTCTATAGCGCTCTTCTATCTCCAGCTCATGTAACCCGTGGTAGGTGACCCTGGGCCTGTACACTCTTCTCCGTCTCCTCACTGTGGGTTGTCTGGCACCATCTGCATTGTCACCACCCTCAGCAAGTCGCCTATGTCTCATTATGACAGCTATGGCAGCCCCTAACATTTCTGCTCCGAGTGAAGCTTTTTCAGTTTTCACTTCTATTAGCTTACTCCTGTCTTGCAGTGTCTCTTAATGGAAACATCCTGCACTACTGTTTGCAGAGTTTTAAGTGCTGGGCTAGGCTACTATTCTGCCTGTGTATTTGCCTGCTTCTAATTATTTTCACCTGCTAACTTCAGCAGTTATCCCTGCCTACTTCCTATTAATTCTGTTGCTTCCTTTTTCCTCTCTGTTTCCTCAGGGGGGAGCAACGTGCATACTATCTGAAACACGCTCACAGTGGCTTACACATGCACACACATGCTTACACGGTTCAGAATCTACTTATTCGGGTTTAAACACGCGTACACCTGCGCAGACACTGTTACACATCTGCCAACAGCCTCCAACATACTCAGCCTGCCTTACACATGCGCACACCCACACAAACAGTGTTAAACATCTCCCAACACACTCCCACATGCTCACACTGCCTTACACGCGTGCACACTGTCCTACTCGTGCTTCATGGTGTGCACACATGCGCATGCACGGCCAGCAAGAAACTTTGGTCTAGGTAACAGTGTACACCTTCCATTTCTTGACTTTCCATGACTTATCTAGTGGCACACCTCTTTCCATGATCTGGCCTGTCATCTGTCATCTTACACTGGCCTCCAATGAACTGCATTTCTTTCTACCATTCCCCCCTGTGGTGTCACCTATCTCCTAATCTATTCCTCCCCCTTTTGTATCTCTTACACTACTCAGACTGTGCTCATTTGGTATGTGACTGTGAGATTCAGTATCTGAACCCTCATTTACATGAGATTGCCTACTAATGCTTAGTTACATGTCTTAGACTCAGCTTCCCCCCTTAGCAACCACTACACGGTGGCCATGTTGGTTTTGGTCTGCTGGTCCCTGCATTGTCATTCCATGTATTGCATGAAACCCACATTTGTGGGTTTATAACCTTCTTTTTTATGGTTTTATACAGCACAGACCATTTGCGCGGGGCTGCGCTGGGTTTAAACATCGCCGAAAAAAAAAATTATATTTTTAATATTTTTGCATCGGGTTATCTTGCCAATGGCCACATATTTGGCCATTGGCATGCTGCCTCAGTCATATGCAACCTTTTTTTGGAGCTGACATCGCTCCGTTGTGGAATTTGCAGAAATGTACTCAGTTGTCAGCTGAGTACATTTCTTCAGCTAAAACGTCTCCTACACGGACTGGTTTCTGCTTCGTGGATCGCTAATATACCTCATTTGCATACCTTTTGGATGCAAGTGAGGTATTTAGCATGTCCACGCCCAGTCCGTGTAAGAGACGTTTTAGCTGGTCTCTTACACGGAGCTTAGGGCTGTTCCTGGTTCGCGAGGCTTGCATGGAGTGTTGCACATCTCTTACACTCCGTGCAAGCCTTCGTGAATCCTGCCCTTAGTGTTAGATGAAACTGCATATATAATTTTGCATTAAATATCTGTGAATGGATTCAGTTTGGTGTTTTTTCTGCTTTTAGTTATTACTTTGTCAGGACTGGTAATTCATTTTTTAATTCTTTTTATAAGACTCTATAGGCTATGTAGGACCTTAGGTTCTTGTGAAGAACAGATGTCAAATAAATGACAAGTATTTACTTGGTTTCAATAATAATTCCAGAATTTCTCTCTAATCACTGCTGTTTTGTCCTTCTCAACAAAAAAGCATAAGTTAAATATCTTTTGTGGTGTCTTCCCCATCAACACTCAGAAATACTACCTACTGTGTTCTTCAGGCTTTTCAGCTAATCTTCTTTAGTAGTGAGAAATAAACTGAATTTCTAAATCCAAAGCTTTGAGTTTGTAACAAGTTTCAGTACAGCAACATAATTCTAGCGGGTTAAAATAGTCATTTTTCTACTAGGAGTTAAAGTCACATGCTTGTAGATACATACATTGTTGAAAGTAAATATATTTATATACAAGACCAAATTACTCCTATTTACCCCCAACAAATCCAAAACCACTCCTTTTTCCTTCACTATCACCTCCAGTAATGGCACTGCAATTTCTCCCTCTCCCCATACTAAGCTTCTTGGTGTAGAAATAGATAAAAATCTTCACTTTGATGTCCATATTTCTCAAACCATCAAAAAAGTACATAAAAAATGGGAACTTTATACAAACACAAAAACTTCCTATCAGACCAAGCATGGGTCACCCTAGCCCAAACCCACCTTTTGTCTACCCTGATGTATGCAGCACCAATCCTAACCCACATCAGGAAATTAGACCTAGACAAACTTGAGTCATGTTATAATAAGATTGCAAAATTTGCCAATAACTCTGCTTTTAGAAGCCATCATTGCTTTGCCCTAAATGAACTACAGAGGCTTGCATGGAGTGTTGCACGTCTCTTACACTCTGTGCAAGCCTTCGTGAATCCTGCCCATTTTCTCACTTTCTCCCACTTTTGATATATAGAAGCCTGGTGAATTATCCTGTGTTCTTTTTCTGTAAAATGGATCTGTAGTCTTGAGTTCCTTCGATTGACATGCTCCACGCATATATTCGTGCCCTAATAAACCATCCCTAGTCTCCAAGTATGTTATTTTCATATGAATAAGACACTGCCTTTGCCTCTCTTTATCAATAGCTACTACTCTAAAGAGACATTTAAGGGTTTCTCATTTGGCTATCATACAAATTTCAAAATGTGACTATCCACAATCTTATGAATGTCTTATCAACTTCTCTCTCTTGTTTTTTTTTTTTTTTTTTTTTTTTTATAAAGTTAGGGTTTGACCTACCTGCACATTTTTTGAATAGTTAAAGGCGGCAAACTGGGATTAGAATGTACAGCTGGGCAAATGTCCACAAAATCTGCATAGAGGAGTAGTAATGAGATGGCCAAAACAAAATCAATATGGCTGACGTTTACTGTAGTTGGGACAAAGAAAGTTAGGTCTTTCTAAAAGGTTTCTAGCCCATCAGAGGCCACCCAGCAAAAATTATTGCTGCCTTTCAGGCAATTAGTTACAAAATGTGTTTAAATGTACCCTCTCTGTAGGAATTTCATCCAAATGATGATTCAGCACAACATTAAATCCCCCTTAAGAATCACCTGGTAGTGCCTTCCTTGCATTTCATCAAATATAGTTTTACACTTCTCACAAATAGTCCTCTGTATTACGGTCATAGACCTTATAAAACAGTGTTATTCCATAGCAGCTATGTAATGTGAAAATGCATCATTTCCATGACTCTTTAGTCTATTTGAAAGAAACAATAAATAATACTATCCCATATTCAGTGGTAACTGCAGATAAGAGAAAATTTGTTGGACATGCTACACTTAAAGAAATCCCAATCCCTCAGAGCCACATGCTCCAGGGATCTAAACCTTGTCATCACAATGAACAAAACATGCTGGAGGGATAGGTTCCTGACCCAGAGACTCCCCAGACTCTGGAATTGACTGCCCCATACATGTCAAGCAGAGCACCTCTTTGGCCCTCTTCAAAAGGAACCTTGACAATTTGATGGGAGATAGGAAATTCACCACGGGGCTCATGTCAATCCCCCTGCTAGACAGGGGTCCAGGGAAATAAATATTGTGGGAAGAAATAGCCAAGGAATTGTTATGGCTAGGCTTGTATAGGCCCTAGGGCCAATAGCCTAGTGCCAACCTAAGAACCTATGAACCTATAAATGAATACCACTCCCAGTCTACCAGGAAATACATTGAGCAAACCAACTTTCTAAAATGTTAGCTTCCTATAAAAAATAAGTGCTCAGTTCAAAAAGTTTACAAACATGAAGGCTTAAAGCAAGCATTCAAGCCCCGGCAATTCTTTATAACCATTTAAAAAGTACCCTACTGATTTAAACTAAGAGTCTTACTATGACTGAACCAATGGTGTCTGGGAGTGCCTGACAGAACCAAATGGATCTGGGAGTGTCTGATATTCCCGAATATTTTACAGCAATACTACTAGGTATATATGCTAGATGCCAGTTAGAAAATTATTAGGCAGTGTGTAAGAGATGATATTGGCCAAACATCCAGAGCAGTGATGAAAGAGGAATTGAATGGCTAAAAAGAGGAAATGTTTCCTATGTGGGCAATATTAAAGGACAAGAGATTCCAAATGCCTACCTACGGGTGGAGTAAAAATCAGACTAAGTTTAGACCCTGGCAGCAATTTATTCACAGTAATAAAGTGCTTAAGTGGGAGGAGGTAGAGGGGGTATTTGACCTACTGGAGAGACTTAGGTTAGACTTTGTGGCCTTAATAGGGAAAATAACCAACATGGATGGTTTGAAAGCCCCTAAAGAAGCATGTCCCTATTTGGCAAGAAACAAATGTAACAAACACATTTTGTAATGAGCACTAGTAGAAAACCAATAATCAAAGCAAGTAGTGCCCAATTGGCATAAGCAACACCATAAGCTCCACACAGTGTTCCATGTTACAAAGTCTTTATTCCTTCACAAAAGTTTAGTGCTTTCATCCTTTGTATAACAGTCTGGGACTTCTTCAGTACTAATTAATACAGTGAAATCACCTCCTTTTTATACAATAAATCAATCAACAAATTACATGTGAATCAACAATTGGATATTCAAATGTTAAAGGAACATCAAAAAAGCTCTTTAAAATCCTTTAAACACCCTCAAAACACAATAAAACCACACTAACACTATTAAAATTCCTATATTTAAACACTTTAAAAAAATGTTATATGAAATGCACAACTCTAAACCTTGGAAGAACATAGTGAATTGTATGTTTGAAACAATGAACCATAAAAAAATATGTTTAATTGTTAAAAGTCCAGGGCTTTCCTTTTTAACATAGGTAACAAAGATGCATAGTCATTAAGTCCTAGTTCAACAACTGCGTGAAGTCTTGCGATCCAGTAAAATTCTCTTAAGTCGATTTGGAGTTCCCACCAACCACCCCTTATACTGTGTGGAATCATTTCCAAAATTCCAAATTTGAATTTTGCTTCCCCTTGACAAGTGAGTGTGTGTCTGTATAAGGCATTCTTGTTATTACCTTTGGCAACAGCATACAAATGTTTGTATATTCTAGATTTAAATTTCCTCTCTGTTTTACCTACGTAAAAGTTATTACATGTTTGACAGATGGAAATGTAAATAATATTTTTTGTATTGCAATTACCTCTCTGTAAACCTCTTGCCTTCTTCCTTTTAAATGTACCATGTCTCTGTCAAGGATATGGGGGTATTGGTTACAGTGACCACACTTAATCGCACCCTTAATTAACATTGGTCTTGGTGTGGTTACATGTTCTATAAGGTATTTTTGATGTTTCTGTCTGTTTTATACACAAAACTTAGTTCTTGTCCTATAATATTAAAAATGTCCAAATTACCCTGAAAAATGTTTCAATTTATTTCTGATAATATCCTTAAGGGTTCTTTCCCCTTCTCCATATGGAATAACCATACTAGTGTTGTATCCAGCCTGTTGTCAAAAATTGTCTCACCACTGTAAAGCAGTAGTTTGTATTTAGTCCCCCACCCTTCAACCATTTCCTTGGTAATCCTTTCTAAAATTTTGTTAGGGTAAACCTAGCTTTAAACATATCAGTAATCCCTTCAACTTCACTTAAAAAAGCCTCTCTGTTGGACCGCATTCGTGCAGCTTTCACGAGCTGTCCTTTGAAAATGTTTCTCTTAATGTGTGGGGGATGACAACTTTGGAAGTCCAAATACCTGTTGGAAAAGGTTTCTTTCCTGTGTATTTTTGAAAGGAAGGTTTTATTTATCCTATCTTTAGAAATAGTCACATCCAGATAGTTAATAAATTCATCTGAATGGTGTGATGTAAATTTGAAATATGTACACAATTGACTGATGAATTCTGAAAACCCCTCAAGGTCCACCTGATCCTCTTTCCAAAGAATAAAAATGTCATCCAAAAAAACGATAATATGTGAACCAGTGTTGTTTATAAACACTGCTGAACACATACTTCTTTCCCCAGGAATACAGGACCAAGTTGGCATAAATGGGGGCACATGTTGTCCCCATTTCCACCCCTTGGACCTGCCTATAATATTCCCCTTGAAATGTAAAGTGGTTACTTGTGAGAATATACTCCATGACTACCATAGGAAAATTGATCATGGCATCACTTAATCTAATTAATTCCCTAATGGCGTCAAAAAATAGATCTAACTCTTCCCTGTAGGGAATAGAGGTGAAAAGATCCACTACATCAATAGTGGAAAAGACACAGTTATCAGAGAACCATCTTTCATTAATCTTAGACAAAAAGGCCCAAGAATCCATTAACAGATGATCAACAGAAACCACTGAGTCTTTCAGAATTCTGTCCACAAAAGTGCATAAAGAATAAGTTAAGTTGTTACGGGTTGATATAATAATCCTAAATGGAGGCTGTTGTATACATTTGTGCACTTTTGTAATCCCAAAACCTGTAGGCATTAGGGGATGTTCTGTTTTTAATAAGTTGTATAATTCCTCTGAAATCACATTCTGAAAAAGGGAATCATTCAAAAATATTTGCACCTTTTTATGTGCCAAAAATACCTCATTCTTTGATGAAACCTGGCATGTATCTGTGTCTGAAAATGCCATAGTAAGTTGGTTAATATAGTCTGTACTACCTATTTGGTAAGATGCATAACACTAGTAAGAGATTCACGTAGGTCGGAAAGGCACTTGACCTCAGAGGCATTCAAGACTCTTCCAACTTGATGATAAAACAAAAATTCACAGGGCTGAGATTAAATCTGGAGATGTATTTAAACCTGACAGTGAGTGAGGAGCAATGGGCTGAAATCTGTAGCTTGCTAGGAGAGGTCTTAAAATCCAGAAAATTCTGCATTTTTGTATGGAAGTGCTTACACAAATATTTTTATACCCCACATAGATTAGGGAAGACTTTCACAGAGTTTGCAATGAGCTGCTGAAGGTGTATGACAGAACAGCTGACAGACAGGAGACATGTTTTCTGGGGTACAACTACTGCAAGCAGGATCTGGCTGTATTAATAGAGACTGTCACCCATGACATATATAGAAACCAGTCATTAGGACTGGCATGGATTACGTGTTTACCAGGGAAAACACTATAATGAGAATGTGGAAATCAAATAAAAGTTCTAATATTAGCAAGTTGATAAGTTTGCAGGAGCAAATACTTCAAGAAGAAGAAAGAAAGTGGGGGACACAACAGAGTTTCTTGAATAGGTAGCACTTATGGATAGGTAATAAATAAAAAAGAACTATTTCATAAAGGTGTTCAGAAATGCCCTTTTACCACCACTGAAATGCAGATTTATAGGAGATGTTAGGATTTTATTTTGTTTATTGTTCTACTTAGTTTTTATTGTTCTGCCTGAATGTTTTTCTTTACTTCTGTAAATGAGTTTCTGTTGGAAAATGTTCATTCACGGACAAAACTGCTTATAGAAAGATAGACTCCTTGTGCAGGATAAAATAAATTACGGTGCAGCTCGAACAGGAAAACGTTATTACACGAAATAATAATCCATTTGGTTAAGCGCTTTCATCTGTTCTCATACAGACTTCCTCAGAACCTAATAATACAACTTAGCCTTAGTTTATATATCCAATTTGGCGCCAAAAGTATTCAAAGCTAATTAAAAACCTTAAAGAGGCATTCCTTCCATTCATGTATTACACGCAAAAAAAAAAACTTCTAATTCATTAATATGGAAACCAAGTGGCAGATTTATACTGATGCCACAAGATTTCCAGGCATTAATGACAGCATTAGTTTAAAACCCTTCCTAATTTTAGAATAAATTATGTATGCCTTGACATAGTCCTGTAATAGTGTGCATACTTATGTTCAGCTTTTATTATATTCAATTTTAGATTAAATGTTATATAAATTAATGTTTATTCAAATGTTATATATATATATATATATATATATATATATATATATATATATATATATATATATATTTATATTTATGTCCTTGCACATATTCTTATATTAATACTGTGCAAACAATTTTTTATGAATATTCATTGTACTGTAGTTTATTGCATTTTAATATACTGTATTTTATTTAAATTTTTAAAAATGTATTTATAAATTGATACAATTATGTGCACATAATTATGTATATAACATATTTAGATATATATTCAGAAGTATTTATATTAATGAATTAGAAGGTTTTTTTTTTTTTGCGTGTAATACATGAATGGAAGGAATGTCTCTTTAAGGTTTTTAATTAGCTTTGAATATTTTTGGTGCCAAATTGGATATATAAACTAAGGCTAAGTTGTATTATTAGGTTCTGAGGAAGTCTGTATGAGAACAGATGAAAGCGCTTAACCAAATGGATTATTATTTCATGTAATAACATTTTCCTGTTCGAGCTGCACCGTAATTTATTTTATCCTGCACAAGGAGTCTGTATTTCTTTTTGGTGGATTCAATGGTCGTTTTGTTCGTTTGTAGCTTATAGAAAGATGTCCATCATTATCTATGGCTGTGAGATCATGAAAGGTTGAATAAAGTTGTTACATGCAAGAAAAGAAAAAGAAAAAAAAAAGAGTCTTACTATGATTATCTTTTATTTTAATAGGGGCTCTTGTTAAATCAAGAGTTCCTTAAGGTACTCATAAATGGGATAAGGGAGGTTAATTGCCTACATACCCAATAAAATGAAATACTTGAGTTTCTGAGAGAGAGAGAGAGAAAGAGAGAGAGAGGAGAGAGAGAGAGAGAGAGAGAGAGAGAACTAACAAATGATGCCAAAGATACCAGTCTCTGAGACCTGGGAAACAGAAAGAAGTAAGGGTTACTTCCTTTAGCTAAACTGCATAAATCGATCAACACATAGAACTGCATACTTTAGCAAGCAAACCACAGAAACAGCAGAGAAACAGTGGATAACCCTGTGCAGTGTTTAGAGAAGCACAGCATAGCACAAGCAAGGCTAAGATATCACAGATACAAAATGACTATAGCACAGCCTGTAAAAAAAATCAAGAAAATATCTCCAATATTATGCAGAAACTAGTTAAAGATATGCCCCCGGATTCATGAAGCTCGGCGCAAGGCCGGTGTAAGGCTTGCACCGGCCGTGCAGCATATAACTGGCGTATCAGCGCCACATGCATAGTAATGAGTGTGCGCTGCAACCACAACCACGTGCATAGGGCACGTGCGCGAGTCCAGGGAGCCTAACTAGGTTGCGCTCGTAGGCGTGGCCAAGTCGGCAGGCGATGAGCAACCTAAAGTGCTGACTCTTACAGGCTGCCTGCAATAGTAACCGCACCTACCAGTGTCCGTGGATAATGAAACATATGCAAAGTATGCAACATAGTACCCGTCCACACAAAATGCAGAACCAAACATAAATGCACGAAGTACAAAATGTTCCCGTGCATGGAACAAAGGATACTTGGAATACTGTGTCCGTCACATATTGCACTGTCAGCAGTCATACCCAGTGGAGGTGTACTGCATCATGTCAGTGCACCGCAAATACACACGCCTAGCCCCATGGGAATGGTCACCAGCAGTCCCACAGTGGTAGTGATAGTACACAGCTGGGCAGTCGTGGCCATATAACAACCATAAAGAAACTAGACATCCCAAACACACACAAACATGTGTATAGTAAAATGTGCTAGACACAGCAACGTAACCGTCACATACACATAGGATGGTGTATGCCGAATCGGAATATCCAGAAGCCGAACCCATGCATGCAAATGTAATACACAACAACCCTTTCATAGCACGTAACCCGCACCCATGTCCGAATGTCCACCTAATCCAGCTAGCAGCCTTGCGCAGCTGCACACCTACACAGAGCGGGTATACCCCATATGTAGTAGGAAGTATTGTCCTAGGCAGTGACAGGTGTGCAAATATGTACCCCACATATGTCAACACCCCATCCCAGGTACTGAAATCCAAATGGCTGCATGTGAATGTGTCGGCAGAATGTGTACATCCCGCGTGTGGTTACTGACCTGTCGAAACCCCATAGGTGTTCACACGCCACGGTGTCCATAACTGTACACATCTGGAGAAAGCAGTATGTGCAGCCATGGTACTGATGATTAGCTATGCAGACATGCCAAACACAATACACAGGGTGGAACAGCCGTCCACCAAGCAGGCCACCCCAGCAGGGTTGCCACATGCACAGATTGTCAAGGTGGGACATCACTCGTAGATATGTGTGGATCTGTATGGTAAAACACCCACGGCCAATGCAAAGGATAGAATAACACGTATATGCCAGAATGAACGGTTATTGCATAGCATGTGAATAGCTTAAGCTATCCAATATAATAGTCATGTGTACCAGATACAAAATGCCTGTAACATGCAAGTAGTAATGAAGGTAAGAAATACACTACTGTGTTAATATCGCAGGACATATGGCACGTGTCAAGTGTCCACGCAGGACACAAATGTCCATAATGGGGCCTCCCCTGCAAAGATGAACAAGTGCCAACCCCACCCCCCACTGAAGTATCGGCAGTATAAATACAACCCAATGACACACCAACACCACCGTCCAACCCATGACAGCAACAAAAGCTGGACAAAGACTAACACGATGCGTGCACAAATAGGGACACATGTAATCGGTGCTCTCACAACCTTCAACAGGCCACCGAATAATAGTATGTACATACGCATGAAATGCTGCGAAGGATGTGTGGTAGTCCCCAGTATCACAGAGGTACACATATACACTGTAACCAACCGTCACATATGTTCACTGTAACACAGCATACCTGCAGGTAATACATAGTTCAGTCATGTGCTACATAAATATTCACGTATGAATGATGACAGGGGATAGACAATTGTGAATGGGAACACACAACATGGAATATGTATGATAACCGGCACCACCCACATCATTGTATGCCAACAGCATAAGCTATTGTCGGTTGTCCAAACACCCGTGTCTGTAAACACGGATTGAATATTATAGCAATAACCCATGCCTGGGTGTGGGTAATGCTGGATATACCCACGGTTGGCGTGGTGCGGTCCTGAGGGCGAAGCCCAAGGGACCAAACAAAGGCAACCGTGGGTAAATACAGCATTACCTACAGCCAGAAGTGGGTTATTGCTATTATACCATGACATCATTTAAGAAAATAAACTATTAATTCCCTTACATAATGGCATAGTATAATGCCTGTCTACTGCCCATCCGCAGACGTCTGGCATCCGCGGCGGTGCTGATGTACTGCGCGAGATGTCCGTTGCTGATGTCAAAACTGTCTTGCTATGTTAAACCCAGTTAACATAGCAAAACACTACAAAAAAGCAACGGAGAGCTTGCTGTCCCCGTTGCTTTGTTTTACAACCTGTCTCGCTATTTTAAATGTGTGTAGCATAGCAAGACTGCCTCAAAGTAAGCAACGGACATCTCCATGGCTTATTTAAAGCTGTCACGCTATGTTAAACCCATGTAACATAGCGAGACAGGTTTTAAATACCGAGGTATACTAATGGAAATAGGTCCGGGCGACCGGGCCATTTCCCATTACTATAACTCGATTTACAACGGGCAAGCTGGCCAATCAGCGTGCATGGTTTGGAATAATGTGGGGGTTATGGTATAATAAACATGGACAAACCATGCCCATGTGCCTCGTCTGACATTCGTACACGGTCAGGGCAGTTCTGTACACTAGGCGGACAAGACCAAACCCAGAGCACCACAGGAACACCCTGACAATCAAAGACCTGTATGCGTTGGGGCTATAAGCCTCTGTGATCTGAATATCCCTGTGGTTATGCCTTATGCATCCTGGGTCAAGAGCATTAGGGAATGTGTAACATGTAGTACCACATTTTTCCCAGCAGGAGAATGGATGCCTGTGACGTAAGTGAGTGCGGGGGGGGGGTATGTTAATGTAGCTATGTACCATGGGTATGCATATAAATGAGACAGAACACCAAACGTGTAGTGGTCACAGCAACCAGCCAACGTGAATGCAGTCCCGTTTGAATCACGACTATAGAACATATAAATGTGAACGTGTAATTAATGCGTCTGTGCCGCAAAGACAGTTACATATGTAAAGGTGAAAGTGTGTTCCGCATACGTCCGTTAACCGGATCAGAGATATGTTACCGGAACTGTCACAACTAATACAGGCCACGTAAGCACACAGACTCAGTAAACATATGTAACCCAGAATACGGATATGCATGTGCGCCTGCGCGTAACCCACAATAAGGAAATGCAAGTGCGCCTGTGCGTGTGTGATCCGCTCACAGCAGAGTAACTTAATGCTGATTCCCCCAAGTTAGTTATACATGTCTCAAAACTGTCAGCCTCTGAAAGTATGGAACTGGACAATGCCATGCAAAGTACTGGTACAAATAGTGAGAAACACATGATATGTGCTAAGACAAACATAGAAAGTGGATAGAATAATGGGTGTGTTAGTAGCAGGGATTGACGAAGGGTATGCATTTGTAACCTGACCTACTTGTCAGAAGGTGCCACCGGAAGTCTCACATGAAATGCCAGCAAATTGCCAGATAGACACAGGTCAATGTAAAACACACCTAAGATAAAGGGTCAACCATCCGTATACTCTGCCAGTATCTGTACAGTGGAAAGGTATGGTATGGTTATAGATGTGTGTACACAGGTAATCCACAGACATTAACAAAGCAAGGTATGAAACGAGGAGTTTACATGTATATATGTACACACAACAGACCTATGTCCCATATATATGACACATGGATATAAATATGCCAAGTAATAGATAATATGGGTAGTCAAACAGACATCCACGAATGGGGAACATACAGCAGCAGTCAAAATCACTGGCCAGAAAGTGACAGTCCTGCAAGTTCTACACTTTAAACATGCACACTGGTGTCCATTGTAAGACTCCAAAAATGTATCCATTCGCAGCACCTGCTACGATTGACACAAAAGAAGTGACATCTGCAAATACGAATCAGCTATACATGCACTAAAAGCAGGTTCAAGGGTGATGACACATGTGTCCATGAAATGCAGGACATATGAACAGATATCCCTAGAGTGGGGAGTGCATATAAGTGCGTCCACATCCCAGTACCGCACACATTAACCATGTGTAATGTGTACCGTAGAGGGTTGCAGGCATGGGAACCTGGGTATGCAGAAATGGGCCTAGATGTTGTTTGGCAGAGAATCCATAGGCCCGCCCCGTGGGAGGGATGTGGGTATAACACATGCCTTTATCCCCACTAATGGTGCAAAGCATCCACCGGATAATGCGGAAAGCAGGTTGGAAATATGTACAGCCCTATATCATTGTCCTGTAGGCGATTCCCATGGATGGACATGTGTACGACCAAGATGGTACCCATAACTGGAAAACTGTCAGAATAACACAGCTGCAGTAAGGCATAGCACAGGAAATACAGATAGGGACTATATTATAAATACCCCAGACAAAGTCAGACCGTTGTGCGAATACAGGCGTAGCCATGAATACGGATGTTATGAGTGTCACTAATCATGCAATGGAAATAGCGGTCACCATCACCTACCGCACAGTCCGGAATGCCTAGGCAGCAATCAGCTAGGAAGGCACATCACTATGTGAAACATAACAAGGGCAAAGGCCGAACGTCAGGGCGTGTACACATAATGACAACAGGTCAAGGGTATGAAGGAGTTAACCTGTCCAAAATACATGTACTGAACCGGTGATACTAGGCGGACAGGTGAAAAGAAAGACAGCAGGACAAATGTGCAAACATGTATAAGTCATACCCCGGAAAATGTGAATGACAACGTATGCCCCGCGAAGGTCAATGTGGAAGGTAATCAGACACAAAGGTAAAGTATCGCCCAGGGTGTCATGACGTGTCAACATAACAATTACCAGGCCCCCATAGTCGTACGTGAGCCCCGCCACTGATGGAAAGCGCAAATACGATGCACACATATGGTACACGAAAGAACAATCAGTGTGGATAAGCAGATGTAGACCTGTGTGAGGAATACAACTGTCTACGTGGGTGTGTCGTGCAAATAGAAAGTAATGTCATGTGGTCTGTCATGCCGCCATACACTGTGTGTGTATTGTAGTCAGACAGTAGGTATGTTGTATCAGACACATACTCTGCAACTGCACAGATGTACGCAGACTGTGTAGAAGTATGCCTCATATGTTTGCTGTGTTCCACGTAACAGTAACAGTCTGGCACCCTCATGATAACTGACGACAGGAAACAACGACAAACATGCGATGAAGACACCAAATCAGACAGAAATGCCATACGCATGCATAACATATCACTGTGCCCACTATCAATGTTTCTAAGAGCAACATGTCATGACTGGCCCTGAGTGTCCCACTATCACATAAGGCCTTGTCCAGATATACGCTCCTTGAGGTGGAGTGTTATGAACAGACACAGATACATGTGTGTGGAAACATTATTATCCACTGCAAGAAGATGAAATGTGCTGCAGTAGGAGGGGCAGTACTGTCCGCATGTATGTGCTGAAATGCACATTAAACAGCAGTCTACATGAATCACTTATATTGGCAACACCTGCACAGATGATTATAGTGGGACATACATACAACCATGCACACAGCTCAGATAGACATACACACACCATAAACAGGCAATGATACACAAAGTCTATGGCGTGTACGAGTACAGTGACAGTACAGCAAGGATAGCTGTCTGCCAAGATATACAGCAGATGTCTGTAGGGCGTGTAACACCTCCCGGAACACGGACGTTGCATGGACAATGTTTGGATTGCATCGTACCACATTGCTATGTGTAAGCTGTGCAAATATGCGATACATGGGACAGACAGCTGTCCATGCAAGAGCAGCGCTATGGGCATAAAATATGTATATATATATATATATATATATATATATATATATATACATCGAGAGAGATACAGACAGACACATGTGGCAAGTCCGGTAGTGGAACCTACACATCACTACCCTATCACACCACAGCAGGACGCACGTAGAGAACACGCTACGGAGGTCGCTAACCACAGCAGACACACAGGCAGTCCACTAGCTGCATCACAACATCCGCAAACACAGAGATGTCAGCAGGATATATGTGTGTTGCAAAGCATCGAAAACCATAACCTACGAACCCATGCGGCTGGGAGCATAGACACACACACACACACACACACACACACATCTGGCAGGCATGGGAATTGACCTTACACCTACCTACCCTATCGCACGACAGTATGACACAATTACAGAATGCGCTACTCGGAGTACTGAACACAGCACTGTCAGAGGCGTACGTCTAGGTGGGTGACATCATCATCAAAGGAATAGACGCTGATAGCAAACGTATGTGTTGTGAGGCGTCTAAAAGCATCAGTGTCTCCAGAGGCAGCTGAAATCATACACGCACACACACTTGGAAAGGCCGGGAGTTGAACCTACACCTACCTACATGAACACACTACAGCAAAATGCATTTACAGAACGCACTACTGAGATTACTAAGCACAGCACTGTCAGAGGCATACTTCTAGGTGGGTGACATCATCCACAAAAGAATAGATGCTGATAGCAAATGTATGTGTTGTGAAGTGTCTAAAAGCATTACTGTCTCCAGAGGCAGCTGGAAACACACACACACACTGGGAAGAGCCGGGAGTTGAACCTACACCTACCTATATGAACACATTACAGCATGATGCATTTACAGAACGTGCTACCGAGATTACTGAGCACAGCACTGTCAGAGGCATACTTCTAGGTGGGTGACATCATCCGCAAAGGAATAGACGCTGATAGCAAATGTATGTGTTGTGAAGCGTCTAAAACCATTACTGTCTCCAGAGGCAGCTGGAAACACACACACTGGGAAGGGCCAGGAGTTGAACCTACACCGACCTACATGAACACACTACAGCATAATGCATTTACAGAACGCGCTACCGAGATTACTGAGCACAGCACTGTCAGAGGCATACTTCTAGGTGGGTGACATCATCCGCAAAGGAATAGACGCTGATAGCAAATGTATGTGTTGCGAAGCGTCTAAAAGCATTACTGTCCCCAGAGGCAGCTGGAAACACGCACACACATTGGGAAGGGCTGGGAGTTGAACCTGCACTTACCTACATGAACACACTACAGCATGATGCATTTACAGAATGCGCTACTGAGATTACTGAGCACAGCACTGTCAGAGGCATACTTCTAGGTGGGTGACATCATCCGCAAAGGAATAGACGCTCATAGAAAATGTATGTGTTGCAAAGCGTCTAAAAGCATTACTGTCCCCAGAGGCGGCTGGAAACGCACACAAACTGGGAAAGGCTGGGAGTTAAACCTACATGAACGTACTACAGCATGAATCATTTACAGAACGCGCTACCGAGATTACTGAGCAGAGCACTGTCAGAGGCATACTTCTAGGTGGGTGACCTCATCCGCAAAGGAATAGAGGAATAGACGCTGATAGCAAATGTATGTGTTGCGAAGTGACTACAAGCATTACTGTCCCCAGAGGGGAATGGAAACACACACACACCACACACAAACTGGGAGTTGAACCTACACCTACCTACATGAACACACTACAGCATGATGCATTTACAGAATGCGCTACCGAGATTACTGAGCACAGCACTGTCAGAGGCATACTTCTAGGTGGGTGACATCATCCGCAAAGGAATAGATGCTCATAGCAAATGTATGTGTTGTGAAGCGTCTAAAATCATTACTGTCTCCAGAGGCAGCTGGAAACACACACACACTGGGAAGGGCCGGGAGTTGAACCTACACCTACCTACATGAACACACTACAGCATGATGCATTTACAGAATGCGCTACTGAGATGACTGAGCACAGCACTGTCAAGAGGCATACTCCTAGGTGGGTGATATCATCTGCAAAGGCAAGGATGCCGATAGGGAATGAATACAGAGGGAGCAGTCACACAGCATGTTACTATCCCAAGGTGGATGTACAGTAACATGGCAGTGCTGCACTCGGGAATACCAACTATCTATGGAGCACTACATCACGAAATGGATACGGGATGCACCACAGATAGTACACCCTTTGAGAGAGCAACCAGTGTGTATGATATAGGCAGCCATTGTGGCATAGCAAATACATATAATTCACCTGGACGGCCACCATGGCTATGCAGGATGTCATTGGCCATGGCTACATGCCTAGTATCAGACGTCGGTGCCGAATGTACTGTGTGTCCATGCATGGCGTACTGGGCATTCTCACACACTTAGCATTTGCAAAGTGCAAACATGCATACGCATGAAGTGTAATCATGAAAGGGCAGAGTGTAGAATGTACTGTGGGTCCACCTACACAACAGCAAACTGTGCATGCTCACACATGTAGCGGTTGCAAAGGGGAAGCATACATGCACACGGGGTATACTCACAGAAGGGCCCAGTGTGCACTGTACTGTGTGTCCATCTACACAACTGCTTACTGGGCATGCGCACACACTTAGCATTTGCAAAGTGCAAACATGCATACACATGGAGTGTAATCATGAAAGGGCAGAATGTGGAACTTACTGTGTGTCCACCTACACAACAGCAAACTGGGCATGCTCACACACTTAGCGGTTGCAAAGGGGAAACATACATGCACACGGGGTATAATCACAGAAGGGCGCAGTGTGCACTGTACTGTGTGTCCATCCACACAACTGCTTACTGGGCATGCTCACACAGCATTTGCAAAGTGCAAACATGCATACACATGGAGTGTAATCATGAAAGGGCAGAGTGTGGAACGTACTGTGTGTCCACCTACACAATAGCAAACCGGGCATGCTCACACACTTAGCGGTTGCAAAGGGGACACATACATGCACACGGGGTATAATCACAGAAGGGCGCAGTGTGCACTGTACTGTGTGTCCATCTACACAACTGCTTACTGGGCATGCGCACACACTTAGCATTTGCAAAGTGCAAACATGCATACACATGGAGTGCAATCATGAAAGGAGAGTGTGGAACGTACTGTGTGTCCACCTACACAACAGCAAACCGGGCATGCTCACACACTTAGCGGTTGCAAAGGGGACACATACATGCACACAGGGTATAATCACAGAAGGGCACAGTGTGCACTGTACTGTGTGTTCATCTACACAACTGCTTACTGGGCATGCTCACACACTTAGCATTTGCAAAGTGCAAACATGCATACACATGGAGTGTAATCATGAAAGGGCAGAGTGCGGAACGTACTGTGTGTCCACCTACACAACAGCAAACCGGGCATGCTCACACACTTAGCGGTTGCAAAGGGGAAACATACATGCACACAGGGTATAATCACAGAAGGGCGCAGTGTGCACTGTACTGTGTGTCCATCCACACAACTGCTTACTGGGCATGCTCACACACTTAACATTTGCAAAGTGCAAACATGCATACACATGGAGTGTAATCATGAAAGGGCAGAGTGTGGAACGTATTGTGTGTCCACCTACACAACAGCAAACCGGGCATGCTCACACACTTAGCGGTTGCAAAGGGGAAACATACATGCACACGGGGTATAATCACAGAAGGGCGCAGTGTGCACTGTACTGTGTGTTCATCCACACAACTGCTTACTGGGCATGCTCACATACTTAGCATTTGCAAAGTGCAAACAAGCATACACATGGAGTGTAATCATGAAAGGGCAGAGTGTGGAACGTACTGTGTGTCCACCTACACAACAGCAAACCGGGCATGCTCACACACTTAGCGGTTGCAAAGGGGACACATACATGCACACGGGGTATAATCACAGAAGGGCGCAGTGTGTACTGTACTGTGTGTCCATCTACACAACTGCTTACTGGGCATGCTCACACACCTAGCATTTGCTACGCACCATCCAGCATGCAGACGGAGTGTGCACACTGCAGGTCACAGTAAGGTAAACCTGTCCACACGCACAGGGTGGTCACACATGCAGTTACTCGTACACACACAGATGACATCATAGGCATCACGGGTGCAGGTCACACATGTACACACTGCAGTGAACACTGTAGCTGCCATGCCAGCACCATGTCATCGGTGCAGCAGTAAGCCTCATGGTCCAACAACAGCATGTGACATATGTCCACAGGTCTGTATAGCAGTGTACACCAGTTGTGCAGAGTACACATGTACTAACAATGACCTGACATGTGTGATGCAGTCCACCCATATCAGTATACATGGGCAGGTCGGGTCAACACATACCACGGCCCTGACACAGCTGTGACACATGACTGCTGCTGTAACAGAGTGAACCAATGTCCGGATATGTCATACATGTGATTGTCTGGATGTGTGCATGGACTGCACACATGACACATACAAAGCCTGTGATGTACCACATGCATAACACTGGCGTACGTGGTGCTACACACACGAATGGAAGGTGGACCCATGTCTGTGGAATGCTCCCACCACAGGGTGTAGCGGTGATGACTGGGACACATACCCTTGTATTATTTGCCTGTGACAGCTGTGATACCATACCACAGTCCATGTTTTATGTATGTCAACACACATGTCAAAACGTAGCAATGCATACACACATGGCAACAGGAGACACATGTGACACATGTACTGTGCATGGAGCAGCCATGCATGAGCAGTGGCCGATGTCCATAACATAGTTGCAACACCCTACCACATGCGTACCCATCATAGGGGCCGTTATATGGTGGCATAGAAACAGCATGTATGGAGGTATGTGTGTACATCATGTGTTTAAACACCTGTCTACATGCATGTGTGCAGGTGGTGGCTCGCAGGTGTGTCACACACCATCCTACCCTGCCATGTGCATACAGTATGCTATGTCACTGTTACATGACAGTGCTGACATAATGCATACCCAGTGGTCAGGTGTCATCGACTGTATGTCACATGGCAACTGTAACACCTACCACCTCCCAAGTGCATATATCGGCACATCTGCCAGATACAGTGATGGTACACATAATGCACTACATACCGCTGCATGCCTGCACACGTATCATATGGCGGGCGTAGTATTCCCAGCACTGACATGTGTGCATGAATGTGTGCCCATGTATGCCACATATCGGGGGGAATATGTCCCATGTGCTACACATCCCTGTACACCATAGTAGAGATCTGTACATACCTCAGTGTGGGGTGCATGGATTTGGATGGTGCAGTACATGCAACACGTTGTCTCTCCGTGTATACATGTGTGGTCACCACAATGTGTGTGTGTCGACATGTTTGTATGTCTGCTGCTTGGTGTGAGGGTGTATGCAAATATACTGTTGTGAACGGACACTAACCACACAGGGTGACCATCCCGTACTGGTGCTGCATTGCACAACCCTGTCGATGCCATAGGTGTGAGCCATACTGGCCACCTGTCACGTCCGCCCCCTGTGACATGGTGTGTGGGTGCATAGTGTTGTGAGGGTGCTGGCCACACAGGCAGGTGTCCCCATCTGCACACTATGGGGTGTGCGTCATAGTGGTGTACACCCCGTGAATGCGACCATATTCCTGTACTGTTGCACAGCGTGCCCCACAGCTGACAGGTGACACCTGAAGTCAGTGGCCAGCACGCTGTGTATGACATCTGCACCATGTCACCATACCTGTAGTGTCCTGCTATGTATGTGACGTCTCTGTCCACTGTAGCCTGTGGCACCGACCACATGCATCAGGTGCAGTATATGTGCAGACATGTGTGTCATGTAGGTGTCCAGGCAGGTTGCGGGTACATGTAATATGCTGCTATTGCCAGATGTGCCTGTGGGTAATCCGCAGCTACACGTGGGGGACCGATAACAGTGCTCCCTGTAGGCACATGCGAGTACACCATAGGAGGGATTCAGGTTATCAGAACCAACATGGTGCTACACATGTAACCGTCACACATACCGTGAACACATCACAATGCATGCTGCACCTGCACTACATGGTATGTCTGCTGCATGTTGACAGTACACAACCCACGTCACATACGCATCTGTCAGTTTTCATACACAACCACTGCAACATACACATCCCACGCTATGCATACACAGGTATCACATACACCTCTCACTATCCTGTCCACCCTGTGCATCAGAATATATTTGCATAACCCTGCACCGATGGTGTGGATGACAGGGATGCGGCAGAGGCTTCATCATATGCACAGGGTGATATGTTTGCCAGGGGCATAGGCTGCACCAATGGATAACATCATGTGTGTGTGTAAGGGCCGGTGAGTTTACTGGCCATGTCTGTGCAGAATGCTGTGGATGTGGTGGAGCACTACAGTTGTGTCTGCCGTGTGTGGGTATGTGTGTACACAGTTCAGCCATATGTGATGCCTACACGGGGTATAATTGACAGCCCCAGACTGTACAGTGCAGGTTGTACAGCTCACTGTGTCCGTCCATGGCCACGTGACCTGTGGAGGTATAGAGCAGCTACTGTCCGATGACACATGTCCGCTGGAACCGTGTCCACGATGGGACCGGCCAGGGCCACGTCCACGTGGCCTGCTGTGTCCTGGTTTGGACAGTGCAGCACCAGCTGCACTGCTACTGCTACCGGCACTATGTGAGTGGGCATGAGAGGTGGCACGCACACGGTGACCTACACTAGGTGGTGTTGCTGGCCTATGCCTACGTGTCCTGCGCCTCACCCCTACCAGGTGTTCCAGCACAGACAGCTCACGCTCGCGGATTGCCATGCCTCGGTCGAGGATTCCAACCATTTCACCTAATCGCCTATCCAGTACATTAGCAATCTGCTGTTGAGCATTTGCCAATGACTGGATGTTGTCATTTAGGGTACGGATTGCAGCCCTCTGCAGCCTCTGCCCTTCTTGGTTCTGCTGTTCTGCACATGCCTGTGTCGCCATTACAGTCTGGAACATGCGTCTGGTGATACCAGCTGCTGCGCCCTGTACTGCAGGTGCATGTCTGCCAGAGGTCCTCCTACGAGCAGCACCAGCCACATGCCTGTGTGGCACATCACCAGTCATTACACTGGCAACATGGTGTGTAGTCACACCTTCTGTAGCCACCACACATTCCTGTTCAATGCCAACAGACGCTGACTGTCCTTCCTCTATGGGCAATGGTGATGTGGTATGTGTTGGCATCAGAACCGTGCGGGGATGAGGGGGACATAGGTGGGATGGTAACCAATGGCGCAGATTCTGCCCCTGACAACCCTGCCTGTACCTCATGCATATGGTCATCACCGCTAGTATATGTGGGGGCACTAACATCAGATGGACCGCAGGAGGGTAACGCACCTACACCACCTGTGAATGCAAAGACATACTGTAAGGTACATTACACACAGACACACACACAGACAGACACACACACACACAGACACACACACAGACACACACACACACACACACAGACACACACACACACAGACAGACACACACACACAGACACACACACACACAGACAGACACACACACAGACACACACACACACAGACAGACACACACACAGACACACACACACAGACACACACACACACAGACACACACACAGACACACCATGCATGTGATATTTCAGATGGCATGCATCATTCCTGCACTACAGCACAGGGAATGCAGCTCAGACATTAATAGTGTTAGTATGCATACCACCCTGGGGTGCACACTACATCAAGCAGGTGTCATATCAGTAGGCATGCAGTACACACAATCATGGTAGTTTGCATGCATCACCGTGATACACCATGTGGCCCCAAACAGGTTAACAGTACACATGGCTGACGGTACCTTGACATGTAATCCGCTGACATGTGCAGTAACATGTATACATGTGTGACACAATGGTGTCCCGCCACATGCACTGTATCATAATGGGCTTCACAGTGCAGTGTTGTGTGTACAGACTACAGATAGAATGCATGCTTAGCAAATATGTATGTGCAGGTGTGGTTAGTGTGAGCCGTGTACATAGCTATATAGTGTGGAGTACAGGCACTTTGCCACTGCATGGCAACATGACGCATGTATGTTGCTGTGCAATGCATAACAATGCATAACATGGCCGCATTGCATTGCCATGACTGCAACACAGTCATGCTGTTCCACAGCACGTATATGGTAGACATCGGTGACACCTCCAGTGGCTGCAGACAGGCATTCCGGTTGTCCGGTGTAACACATCGAATATACAGGTGGTCCACTACGGCTATGATTGCACAATGTGTGGACAATGTGCAACAGGGTCTATCCACATCAGACGTACTGTGTGGCAACATGCCTGTGGCTATCACCCATGGCCATGTGTGAATGGGTCTTGACAATTGTGTGTGATGGGCATCTTGTACACATGTCTGTGGTGTCACATGTGACATACACCCATACATGTCAGAGGTGTCACAATCCACAGGGCTATGCAGACAACAGTGTGGATGTTTGTTATGTCAGGTGTAGGTCATGTGATGGTGTGACAATATTGCAGACAGAACACCACAAGCTTGGGACATGTCGGGTGGTGTGTCACAATGTGTGCACACATTGCAGGGGCATATGTCACATTGGTGACACCTGTGTTGCTGCCCAGATCACTGCTCACTGTGTGGTACTGTGTGCGTACCACGAATGTTGTTCCAATGCATACTACATATGCATCCATTGTAGAACACCTCCACCGTTGTATGCATAGCTGACCGCACATATCACATTGACAGGTACTGTGGTTTCATGCCGGTGTATAATAACGGTTGTATCTACTGCACATGGGTGGCATGTGTGTGTCTGGTGGTGCAACCTGTATAACGTGACTGGAACAAACCCCAGGTGTGTATGTTATACCTGGCCACATGGCAAATAACTCTACACTGTAACATGCCTGATACTGACAACAGTCTCACCTGCGACGGACCCATGTCTGTGCAACACGCCAGAGGTACCTGTATAGGGGCGACACAACAGTATAAACATTATCCATGACTGTATTACAGCCACAGTTCGCACTGTGCATGTGACATCATGTACCTGTGTGATAGCATATGGTATGCACACATCTGCATACACAACGTAGCATACTGTAGTATGCGGCTTGTGTGCCCATATACCTGGCATGTGTTGTTACTTTACATGATGTACAGTGACACCTGCAACTACAGTGGATATCATACTCATATGCAGGACTGACTTACCAGGCAACTCCAGGCTCATTGGTTGGGAGACACCCACCTCCACGATGGCGGCTAGTGTTTCTGCATGCTGTTCCCTGGGTGTCCCCAGACTGGCCAGTAGCTCCTCTGTGTGTGTGAGTGGGGGCTGGGTTGGTGGCCCACCACCCGTTCCACCTTGTTCTCTGGTGATTGCAGTGGCATGCAGTTTCGCATGCCGTATGAGGTCCATGCAGTGTCGGCGTACCTGCTGGTTGGTGCGGTTGTTGCCACCCACGTCATTCACCCTCCTGCATATATCCTGCCACAGGTCATCCCACTGCTGCACTTGCTGTGGCACATGGCTGAACAGCACGTCATAGTTGTCATGGAGCAATGGTATGATGACTTCATCCTCCTGGCGGCTGAAGGCTGGGAGTCGTGAACGTGGCATTATCTGTAAGACATAATGATGGTGACAGGTCACATTCACACTGATGTACTGGCATACCGCTGAACATACATTGCTATGTCATGTATGACATCTGCACAGTAATCTCTGAGACGCATCATGACACTGACACAGCTGATGTGTTGCTGTCACACCTGCCATACCGTTATATCTCTGTGTCAGCTCATCACACTGTACATACTCCATGTAGATGGTAACTTGCTGTGGACATGTGTACCTGCCTGCACCTGTGTTCTTACCAATCTGCACTTGGCCCGATGTGTCCACAGTACTACTGTTCACCTGGATGCTGTGTATATGTCACATAGCATCACAGACGCAGCTGTTATGGATGTCAGCAATGGCACTGCACACATACACATGGACACCTGTACATGCATGTGTTTTGCCATATACATCTACTCAGCACTGTACGGGTGTTGAACATCCTGCCACAGCTCGCCTGTATTGCACATGTGATACACATGGGACAATGTCTAATCATATGACATTTGCAGGGATGGTCAAACATAGCATGTGCGCACACATTTTACACGCTGTCACACAGCAATTGTGACACCACAAGGTGCATCAGTGCCACATTACTGATCCAGTCAGTTGATAGTGCATGTGCCATGTGGCCATCGCACCATGTATGACTGTGATGGCACGTGCAGCCTTGATGGACAGGGTTGCATGGTATGGCAGGGTATATCACATATATGGCACAGGGATGTGTCCAGCCTGTGGAATACCAGTACTGGGACAGTGGCTGTCCATTCCACATGTCATTTATATGGGTATATGGACATGTCGCATGTCCATCCTCATGGTGTGGACAATGTCCTTCTGCAAGGTAGGCAGCATGCTGCATGGTGGGGGTGTGTATGGTGCATGCTGGTATCGCACATCCATGCATAAACATTACCCCTGACAGGTGCTATGTGCTGTAATATTGTTCAACACAGTGCTGTATATGCCCGCACGGTGATATCCCGTGCACATGGATGGTACCCCGACCTGACATGGGTACCTCATATGTCTACGTCCAGTGCCTGCTGTCACCACCATGTCAGTGGGTGCACAGCACAGCACCATCCCTTCCACAGTGACCATGGTGTTGAGCACAGCCTAGGTATTCATTTATGGGGACGGGGATGTTCACATAGCGGTGGCAATGCTGGTATCATCCATCAGACCATACACTTATGACACACACCTCACACACAGAACCCATTCAGTATGTTGTTTGCAACACTGACACAGCTATACTGCTAGGCCAGGTCCATTCCCAGCCGTACATACACAGATGCATAACATTTCTCTCTGTGGCATGGGCTACAATGACGGTGGGGTTCAACACATACTGTGTTCGACTGTAGCTGGCGCTGATGTTCTGTGCACATGTCAACACATTAACCCTGTTCTACTGTAGCCAGCGGTGATGTGCTGTGCACATGTCAATGCTGCACATTGTGTTGATGTCTGTCTGTCAAGAGGCCACTGGTGGAACACGCAAGGGTATTTGTAATCAAATATACATGCCGCCCTGTACAGCTGTACTGCTAACATCTCGGGTGCTAATGTGTCATGGACATGCACACCTTACCCGGAAAGGTGATAGTGCATTGCCACCCATACTCATCACGTCTTGTGGGTTGCTATTATCCAACACCCTATTTGTATTGTATGTTCAAGCTATGCACCTGTGCAGGACATGTGAGCATGTAATGCGCTACTGCGTACCTTTGTACCCATTGCACAACATGTCACACAGATACACTGGCAGTCATACACTTCACAGCTTGCTGAAGGTATGACAGGTGTTGTACACACTTAACACATATCCTGTGGGACATGGTCGTATGTACAGGCATGTCCAACCGTCACGCACCAGTGCTACCCCTATATGACGGATATGTCGTACATGTGGCAATACAGCAACTGTCACATGTACTCGTGCAATGCCCCCCTACCAACGTACAGCAGTACTGCCTGTGGGAGATGTGCTTCTGCATCCATGCTGTGCCCATAGCTGTCAGTTGTACATCATTACGTGCAACGTACCTCATTTGGTGTTCTAACGGGTGCATGTTCATCACGGCTCCACATTGGAAGGGTCTGTCACACAGTCATTGTTGTACACGGTTTACATGCCAGCCATGGCTTACTAGATGAGAAACATTGTAATTCATTGGGATATCATATTTATACATTGGAGCAGCATATTCCAGCCATCATATACCCTTCCTAGATGACACTGTTAGTCAGCCAGTAGTAGGTGTTCTACGATCTGCACATTAGTCACACAGTACGAGGGCTACTGTTACCCATTCTGGGGACAGGGTGCTGACAGCTGTGGATGGGGGTGATGCTGTCGACAACCATGACTGCACCCGACGGTCACGTCTGGATGGGTAACATTCACAACACACACCTACCATCACGTAGTACCACATCATCTACAACAATGGACATTCCTGCAAGAACAATGTATGCAATATGTCTGTATGACCACTGTAGGCACCACTGGTGGCCCCCAGCATGGCTGCCAACATCACCAGTGTATATCCCGCAGACTCATGGGTTACACCATTCACAACACACCAGTCCCGGATGACTCTGTTGTGAATCACAATGCAGTTCCACACATCATGTTACACAAGGCATCATGCACTGAGATGTTGCGGATGGGTGAACACCTCTGCAACTCAACATACACACACATGACACATCACCTGGTACAATACATCTCTCATACATCATGTTAGTGTGACTGCCCTGTGATGGCAATACACAGACTAAGTGTACTGGGACATGCAATGGCTCACCGGTGTTATAGCCCTCTGGGTGTGTGTGTCTAGCCATGGTGTACAGTCGGCAGTGGTCTGGACACGGGAACACTGTACATTGACCTACTGTGTCACTGCAACTGTTGCCTATGCTCCTACTGTTATTGTACAGGCATGTGGTATCTGACCACTATGACAGTCCAGGTCAAACACAATGCTGTGGCACTCATGACCTGCAGCCATCAGCCTGGGATGTAGAGCACACATGTACATCTTCACATGCTATACTGCCTCTCTGGCAGTTTCACATAACTGTCACCGGCAGGGCTGTAACTGGCAGGCACGGCATGGGGTCATGTGGAACAATGCTTGCATCTTCCACTGTGATGCACACAAGTGAGGCACACACACTATTGCACCACTCACATATCTCTGTGGTGACTGGGACCTGCCTCCATGCCCTGCGCAGCACACCTGCGATTACGGATTGTACACGGACCATACCTTCCAGGCACATACCTGGACCGGAACACCCACAGATGTGGGGTTCACACATCACACAGTGTTTTGCACACATCCTGGATAGTTGCTTAACACAATGCATCATAGGTGCTCCATGTGCAGATACCCGTGTTTGTGACCGCAATACACATTGTAACACGCAACAGTGTCAACAGTGTACACCACAGGTTACATACCGTCTGTGTTGTTATAGTGTACATTGGGCCTCAGACAGCTACTACTGCTGTGTGCTGACAGAAACCCACACTTCCCTGGGAAAGACACCCATGTACCTACACATGCTTGAGTCATGCACTCAGCTCAGCTGGATGAAACAATACACAACACATACCATACCTACACTACCCTTAGCATGAACACTACCTCCATGTGACTGGTGTGACACACCTGGGGTTATCCCCTCTTTGGTGGATTCAACACATATGCTACATGGCCTTGCTAGCCACACCCTGGAAACACACCCATCACAGCATACACGGAACATGTGTACTACAACAACTACTACAGACATCTGCTGACAGCAGTTGTTAACATCATGACACCCAAGCAGATGGACACTGCACATACATATGCTGACACATACCACAGTGCGCTTCAGTAGCATGTACACAATTGCAGGAATCATGCTATTCCACACAGAGACATGGTGGTACTGACCAGTTCAGAGACACCACTGTGGTGGTCATGTTCCATGCACATATGATGTACAACCACATGTACAGGCTGTTGCACAGTGGTGTACATTCACATGTGTGGGGTGCATCACTTGTCAGCCATGGTGGGTCCTCGGGGTCCATCATCACATACTCCAAGGCTAGCTACCTAAACATGACTGCCGCACATTGCGGTGTGGGGCCTCAGGCATTGTGGTGGTATGTCAGTATTCTTTGGCAACATCCACATCTGATGTCACATACAATAGTCACCCAAGCATTGCAGACAGAGCTAATGTTGGCAACGTGCCAGGCGATGGCGTACTTACTGACAATACACCCTCTCACTCACTACAGGGTCGCAATCCGTACATGGACATCGTAGTGTCCATGTGGTCACATACACAGTACTGACATGCACACAATATGTCCTGGGACACTGGCCCACTGTCACCTTCCAATGTCCCTGGCTGTAATGTCCCACCAACCTGTTCGGTATATGTCTCCGCACCAGGCCACTATATTCACTGCTAGCCTTTTGTCGGACATTGTGGACCCTGACTGCCGCACAGCGGCATTTATCGCACTACACATGGGTGGCACTGCATCGCACGAGTGGGACTATAGTCATACACCCATGACTGGACCATTCTGCATGGCAATGGGGCACATCCTCAGGAACGTGATTCCCACACACATTGATGGCCTCCAGTCCTTTCCTAGCACCTGTGTTGGGCTTGTGTATGCCACAGCAAGGCACATACACATGCTGGCCACCTGTCATACAGTTGCATGGGCAGTTGAGGATGGTATGGAGGCCAACACATCATACGTTGTCCTCACATTGCCTTTCAGCACCATTCCACATTCTGGTATTGACAACATACACATCCACCTGCACATCATACCCTGTGTCTCAGGATGTTATGCTATGTGGCTCATGGACAGTACACACAGTGGTGCCAGCATACCATAGTACTTACTACATGTCAGGTACATATTGCATTACACAGTCCTCAGTCATAGGGCCACTCATGTTCACTATATGCTTACATACAGAACATGCTGTCACAGAGTACTGTCCATGCCTAGATTTCCCACACCTACATACCAAGCGCCATTATTTCTCCACCAGCTCATACCGATACCAACCATACGGGTGTCAGTGTGGCGGATACTTCATATGAGTATCATGGCATCATGATACATGACACATAGTGCATGCACATCACCTTTGCATAACAACATTCACCCACTGACTATCACATGGATAGTGGTCATGTACATACATATCACATTGTACATGGTTGCAGTACACACATATGCCACACACAGTCCTGTGGTTACCGTATTCCACTGTGGCATGGATATCCTTCTGCAAGGCCACATCTATCTGTACTGTGTGTGATGCTGGTACATAGGTAGCCATTGTACCTGTGAACTACACACATCTACACACAGTCAAGGGTACAATACCACATTTATGGTATACCTTCAACAACAGCTACAGCTTTACATGGCACAACATTGACATGCCACGATGTTTACTGGGCTCAGACAGTTTACATATGCGGCTGACATATGGACAACACATCTGTACACATCTGCATACCACATACTCAGGGGTGTCTTCTGCTCTGACACGGCCCATGTCCTCCACATTAGTGATGCATATACTCCTCATACATGACATCTGCGGTGGGCAGTGTGAACGAAATGCTCCTGGATATGTGCACACACGCCACACTGCATGGGCTGGGCTTCTGTGTTACTTCCACGAACACAACACACACCATGCTGTGGAATGTAGGTTCTGTGTACATAACGCAGGGACACACAATAGCACTGTTCATGTGATACCTCCCATGCTGTTTGAGTGACACGTAGTCCTGGTACCACCACAGCAGCGGTACTGTGTAGAGGTGCAGTTGACACCTGCCTCTGCTGTTCATAGGACACTACCATGGAGAGGTGACACTACTGTGTACACTGCACATGTGCTTACACATGGACCTGCCAGACTGCATTGTTGCCCACTGTGCACCTGTGCAGCTACTGCAAGTCCTTTGGGCATGGTTACTTGGTGTCCCTTCCATTTAGACTAGCTATCATGCTACAACTCTGTCCCATACCTACAGGCCATATGTATCCTGTTATTGTACATACCAATAGGCGATACCTGTGTTATGCATGATATGCCTGTGATACTGTGTATGATATCTGTCATATCTACCCAGACAACTTTACATTACACATATTTCACATAGTATCCCCTAATGCAGGGCATACTTGCACGTCGGCCACACCTTACATATGACATCAACGGTATATGCTCATACACATGCGTGCTGTGTCAGTATACATACATGTACTATCCCCTGCTATGGCACTTCCTTGTTGGACATCCACTGCCAGCAACAGCGTGTGGTATGGCATTGTTCTCTTTAATGCCCTCCTGTGGCATCCCTTGTGGTGTCTCCGCTGTGTACATGATGTCCCACTGCTGTACACATGGTGTCTACAGGCGTTGGTATGCTCAGCAAGATATCACTACATAACTACCTTTCACCACTTTCTGCATTACGGACAAGTGTAATTAATTACAACCACCATTAACATACAGTACAGCTTATTAATACAGATCATGCGTTACACAACCTTACATATCGTGTGTTCTACATACCTTGTTGGTGTTTCGTTCCGTGTATCGCTTTTTCCGCTTTCCTTCGTTTGTAGTACAATGCTGTTTCGGTATCAGCATACGGTTTGAATATCCTGAGAGTCATCCTTATATACGTCGATACCTGCAACATGTGGATTCATCCCACCAATTGCTGTTCCTCAGTGAGTAATTACGTGCATATCACCTGTGCATCTACTCCATTCGGAAATTACGCGTCGATACTGGAGTATAATTGGATTCTCCACCTGGGCGTTGGCTATTTGCCCTACCTTCATGGAGATGGTCTGTATTGTGTTATGTTATGTGTAACTGCGACTGCTATGCGTAGCGACAAGTATATTTTGAAGTCATGTCACCCGTGGATTGTGTGTGACAGGTGTAGTATTTTGTTCGACATGTGGGTGTACCTGTCCTGCCGACGAATGATAACGGAGTATTGCATTCAAAACTGTAACATGGCTGTTGTATTCCTTTATACAACGCATGCAAGTATGCATCCGCCTTTAATTGTGTCTCCCACGCGATATGTTGTGGTTATGCAGATGTCATTGACTGACTGTATGTTTGTGCTGCTATTACGGTTTGTATTCCTTTAATATCTACGGTGGGGGATATCGGTGGTTGTACGTGACGGATACGGGTTGTGGGCCTTGCATCTCTACATAGACAGTATAGTTGTCTGTGTGCTCCATCCCTACTTGGAGAGGTAACAGTTAATAGTCTTTTGTTATGGGAGTGTAGGTTGGGCTGTAGTTAATTGGTTCCGATATCGTCTGCAGGTGGCCTTGCTGCATGTATACCCCTGTATACATGTTTTTTCTTTCTTTGTATTATTGCAATGCATTAACCTCTGTTTTACTGTGGAGCTTTTCTCCCCGGGCCGCCGCTGAAAATGGACATGTATCCAGTCGGACTATCCCGGTCAACAAATGTAAAATAAAATAAAATAAAATAAACTTCTGTGGTATATCAGCGGCTATGTGTACGTGAGTAATTACGTGCATATCACCTGTGCATCTATTCCATTCGGTAATTACGCGTCGATACTGGGGTATAATTGGATTCTCCGCCTGGGCGATGGATATTTGCCCTGCCTTTGTGGAGATGGTCTGTATTGTCTTATGTTATGTGTAACTGCATCTGCCATGCATAGGGACAAGTATATTCTGCATTCAAGTCACCCGTGGATTGTGTGTGACAGGTGTAGTATTTGGTTCAACATGTGGGTGTACCTATCCTGCCGACAAATGATAACGGAGTATTGCATTCAAAACTGTAACATGGCTATTGTTTGCATTTATACAATGCATGCAATTATGCATCCACCTTTAATTGTGTCTCCCACGCAATATGTTGTGGTTATGCAGATGTCATTGACTGACTGTATGTTTGTGCTGCTATTACGGTTTGTATTCCTTTATTATCTACAGTGGGGGATATTGGTGGTTGTACGTCACGGATACGGTTTGTGGGCCTTGCATCTCTACATAACCAGTATAGCTGTCTGTGTGCTCCATCCCTACTTGGAGAGTTAACAGTTAATAGTCTTTTGTTATGGGATTGTAGGTTGGGCTTTTGTCATGTGGTGTGGGTATCGCCTGCAGATGAGCATGATGCATGTATACCTCCGTAACATCTGTGGTATATCAGTGGTTATGTGTACGTGACAACTATCCCTTGTCATTCTGTCCCAAATATTTGCAGTCAGTGTGGTCCTGTTGTTGGGATAGCCTGTTTGCCAGTGGTTGCCACATATTCAGATGGGAATTGATTGTTTGACACTTGTAGAACACACAGCGGTGTTTACGGGCCAACACGTGGCCACGGTCAGTACTGGGGTAGCACATACATATTTCCGCGATACATACCTATTGCTGTGTGACTTTGCCAACCACTATTACATACATCCTTTCCATTTCTTATGGGGAATATTCCAGTGCTACCATCTGGGACATATTTACTTTGTATCGTTCTATGTCACGACACACCTAGCCAGGGTGGGGCTGTCACTACTACTCTGGGACTAGTAGTGAACATATGCCTGAGGCTAGTTTACCATATGCCTACACCTAATATTCTGCTCTGCCTCTAACTTGGCACCAACATACACATGTTGCAGACGCACACACATTACACTCACACAGCCACGCACACGGCACCCTCAGAGCACACGTACACATACTACGGCACTCACTGGGATGGTTGCACACAGTACCTACGTGGACCGCAACAGCGGCGGTGGTGTCTACCTCTCCCTTCATATCATCATACTATTACACGCGCATGTACTGTTACAGTATTGTGTTCTGTCGGTCTTTCAGCCTCGCGGTTATGCATATCGGTATGTTACACGTTCCATGGTTGGCGGTATCCTCTTATTTTGAACCTCCCGGATGTTCAGATTGTCGTTGCACTATGTATACTATGTACAGATATCGCGGGATACATCTCAGTCACCTTATATCCCTCTAATTCACTGTCTTATCTGTATTATATATATGTATATGTGTACATATTTATCTATATATATATATATATATATATATATATATACATACATATATCTATATGTATACATTTTGCAGCGAACGTGGCAGGCACACAGCAATGCCATATGCTGTAGGACTCACGTACTGTTCAGGTGTTGGCGTTACATGTTCCACTGGCTGTTGGGTTTTCAGTGTTTGTGGGCTGCCTATGTTGGAGTCACACATAAGGCCACCCATACATTACACTTTACAGGTGGTCATGTTTGTGTGCCATCCATTTCACTGTGTGTGCAGGTGGGGAGGTGTCAGTCCATGGGGCCTACGCTGTCAGAGTATGTGCTATACGTTCCCTCTTTGCCAAGGTGTAGGCATATTGGGTATGCCTCCATCTGCCTACTGGGGCTGGCACAGTGTGTTCCTGGTCTGGAACCCTCTGTGCCTGGATTGGCCTTGGCAATTGTGGTGGGCTTTGTGGCCCTTCACCATTATGTCCCTGCAGCAGCTGCTTCCGCAGGATCATATTATGTAGCATGGCACATACTATGAATATGTGGGCACATGTGCCTGTAGAGTACTGCAAGGCTCCACCAGATGTATCCAAGCACCGGAACCGTGATTTCAGCATCCCGAACACACGCTCTATGATTATTCTGGTTTGTGCATGTGCCTCATTATGGCGTTCTTGCATGTGTGTGTGCGCATTTCTGATGGGAGTCATCATCCACGGCTCCAGTGCATAGCCAGCATCCCCCATGAGATGGCCTTGTGGGATGTCCCTCCTGACAAATACCTGATACAGCTGTGAGGCATGCCAGATATGGGAGTCGTGGTAACTTCCAGGGCTGCCAGCACACACATCCATGATAATGCCCTGGGCATTGCACACGACCTGGCAATTGATGGAGTGGAATCCCTTGCAGTTTATTTAGTGTCTACCCTGCTTGCCAGGTGGTGACTTGATTTGTATGTGCGTACAGTCTATCGCACCCAGTACCTCTGGGTATTGTGCCACACGGTGGAAGTGGCGCATATTGCTAGCCAAATCCTCCTGAGATCTGGGGAAGTATATATGCTCATTGGCATGTGGTAACATGGCATCCAGGAACTGGTGTAGTACCCTGGATGCTGATGCCTGTGAGATGCCCATTATATCTCCAGTTGGCCTTTGAAAGGTACCTGTGGCCAGTATTCGCAAGCTTATACATACCTTTGTGTCCACTTGGATGGGTTCCCCTCTGTTGTTTCTTGTTCTCAGGAGTGGCCGGCACAGCTCCACTATTTGCTGTAACATGTCCCTGTCCACCCTGTAATGCTCTACTATCTCCAGGTCATGTAGCCCCTGGTAGGTTACCCTTGGTCTGAACACTCTCCTTCTCCTCCGAGGCCTGCGGTGGTTGTCGGCATCCTCCTCCACAACACTGTCAGTCTCTAACATATGCTGATGGATCACAGCTATGGCAGCACCCAACATGTACATTTTAAAAGTTCCCCGTGTGTTTACACCTATGGTGCGGCGTTTGGGAATACACGGCTGTGTGTTGTGTGCATTCACACTTTATACTATTGTGCTGTGCACACCGATGATGTCATAGGGGTGTGTTTGTACGGCCGTATCTAAGGGTTATCTTCCGTGTTTTACCGATGGAACTACAACGGTGTTGCCATTGGTGTTGCATTACTCTTGCCTGCCATAGATTACCTTTCGACCTTCCCTTACTATTTCTGCACGTTGCACCTACCATTTTCTGGCATGCATCCTGCAGAGCACTGTCATTTGTACTTTCATGGACATGGCATATCATGCGTTTTGTGTGCTACTGCCATTGTGCTGCCTGTCTGATTTGCTCTGCTGTGTCAGGTCTTCTATCTTTGCAATCTGCTACCTCCCCTACTTTCTTTGCATTCATATGCCTCCCCTATCCCGTTTTGCAAGTTTCTGCATGCAGAGTTGTCAGCTGCCGCCGATTGGCCTTCGTGGGTTGATTAGTGTTGATTGCTCATTAGTACTCCAATTACACTTCTTCCACATTTCCTTATATTCTTCACATCACCTTCCTGTTTCTGATATTGTTTGCGGGGCGTGCGTCACATGACTAGGTTCCGGGAACATTGTCATCCTCGTACACATGCACTTTTGCGCGCATTGTGTGCTCTCAGCTAAACTATTACCCCACACCCCGGTCCTGCAGCTTTGATTTGCGATGTACAGCCCAGGTTTGCTGTGCTCCAATGTGCTTACTGCTAAGGTGGCACACCCCTCTGCAGATGTCATGTATTCCCTCTGAGCCACTCCTCGGTGTATTACCGCTGCACCGTTTGGTACAACCTTACTCCGGCGGGGAATTTGTGATTCAGTATTATCTGCCTCATTTGCATGGCATTGACTACTAATTCATAGTTACCACGCCGAAGACTGCCGCGAGTCCTTGGCAATCCTTGCACCGTGGTTGTGGCGTTCCATGCATACCATGGTGTATTATGCTGTGAACCTGATGTCTATTACGATGCTGTTTTATATCATTGTTATATTATTTCATTATGTTGCACCTTCCGCACACATGTCCTGCGGTTCTGATGTGAGTTACTGTGGACATGCCATTTAAGTTGTTATTTACGTGTTGTGCATGTTTTCTTTTGCCATTGTCTGTGTATTTTGCCATTGGCATATGTTAACAGTGTGATACCTGGGTCTGACACTCTTCCATTACACGGATGTTATGTTTGTGGAAATGTAAACTGTTTTTTTTGGTTTACATTGCCATGGGCTTATGCTACGCCTGCACCACTTCGTGAATTGCTATATGCCTTCATTTGCATGGTGACACACCGCACATAGGGTGTTTAGCATACCTACGCCGGGGGCTGCGCAGATTTGGCGTACGCCGGTATTGCACGTGGAATTGAATCGTACCTGAATCACTCGGCGGCCATATTTGGCGTTATAACGCCTACACTATGCGTGCGCCTGGGGCAAGGTTCATGAATCCCGGGGATGATATAATTTATTCTCAAGCACCAAAGTATTTGGTAAAGGGAAGGAAAAGTTTGCACTATTTAAAAAATAAAAACTACAAATGCTTCTACATGTTCTTTCAGCACATGAGACAAGAAAACCCCCAATATCATCCCTGTGCTATGCATAGAAAACTCGCTTGCTGTCATCAGTGTCATCATCAAACAATTGAATCTCAGTCATATCCAGTCAAGGATCCATGCAGACCATGGTTGTAGCACTGTAGCAAATTAAGTGACAACCTTGGGGCATTCTGGAGTAGATATATATATAAAAGCTTATGATAACACTTGAATCATGGATGAACTATGAATAATACAATGCTTTATATGTGCTTACTGCTACAATTACAGACTTACCAAAGTTAGGAAAGTAAAACACCATAAAGCAAATTAAAGGTGCAAGACACCATAACTATAGAATATTTCACCATCTCTCTTCACTCTCTGAAAGGAGCAATCAAGTAACATGTGATCTGACTAGCAGAGAAGACAAGAACATTTTTTACACTTTGAAAGTAGCTGTAATCTTTACAAAACACTCAGAATCACAAATTAAAGGAAAATGGACAATTATACCTCATGTGAATACAAAACCACAAAGTGCACCTTAAATTCCATCCAGAAGTATATGATGCCTCATAGCCTTATCATATATGGGTGGAGTGTTACTCTTTAGGACCTAAACCCAACAGATAGTGAAAAATAGGAAAGTTAGTAACATAGTACATAAAACAAATCAAAGGAAAAGTATATGCAGGCAGTTGTCCAAAGGTTACAGCAGCGACAATCATTATCAAAGTCACCCTGCCCTGTTCTTTTTCATTATGGCCTGTTTTGATCACTGGAGGGTCCTGGGTTAGAAATTCCACCTCCTCTACAACCCATGATTCATCTGCTAGTTTAGTCAGCAGTTCAAAACAATTTTGTAATCCAAAAAATCCAGAGTGTGATGAGCATTAAGAAAGAGCAGAGCGATTTTGTGGTTACCACCCACAGATCCAAGCCTTTCGTGTTTTTTGATTGTAGGAGTTTTCACAATAGTACCTGGGGAGTGATGCATCATTTTATTAGTATCTAGAGGTGTGAGGGATGATCCCCAAAAATAAGTTCATCACCACTAATGGATTGAGCAGAGGTAGACTTAGGGGTTATTGTCCAAATAAGCCTTAGCTTCAGAAGGTATCTAAAAAACATTTTATCCATTCTTTTGCACATGCACAGCCACAAGAAATTTGAGATGGACATAGTATCCAAACTGTTTGAACTTTTTTAGTACTTGAATGAACTATTTCAACTTACTGAACACTGTGGTATCATAATTAGGTAAGAAATGACCTGAAGCTTCAACAGTTTTTTTTAAACTAGACCTCCTATCTGCAAAGTTCAGGATTCATAGAATAAAAATGGCGGCAGAGGTTAGAAGGCTCTCATGTATTCATACTATGGGCTTAATTTAGAATGTGCAAATCATTTATGCAAAAGGCATGTCTCATCTTTTTTTAAGTCACTGGCTCCATTGTTTCTACATCTTCTGGTAATCATATTTGATGGAGATTGCTTCTGTGGGTTTGGCTTTCTAGATTGTCTGCCTTTAGCTCGCATGTTCTGCTCCATGAATTCAGTTCTTCTAGTCAGTTAACATGGGAGTTATTCAGTCATTTTTGCTCTTGCTTGGCCTACTGCTTTCGTTCTAGTTTCTGATTTATAATGGCAAGATGCTTCTTACTATCTTCACTTGCTTTTTCATGGATTTAGTGTGTGTATACAGTTACTGGAATAATGAAGGCAATACATTTATTAGAAGATAGCAGACTTAATAAAACTCCTTTAATCTTAAATCCCCCTACAATGGTTTTCTGTCTAACCTTGGTGACTGTACTGCCTTTCCCTTGTGTCATTTTCTTTGGAGACAAATACAGCAGAAAAAAATACAGCTAGGAGAAAAAAAAACTGAAATGTATATGGTAAAGCAAACATAAACACAATATATAGGATACACAAAGGCAATGGAACAGCCTGAAAAAATGATAATTACACGTATAATTTCACAGTCCATAGCATCAGCTAGGAATCAGAGCATCCACTTATCAGCATGCCCTCAAGTATGACCCTGACTAATCCGGCAGAGAAATCATGTGTTGTAGAAGAGGTAGAATTTCTAACTTAGGACCCTCAAGTGATCAACATTTCTTTAGTGTTTGAAGATATTTTAGATCCCTGACTTCTGGTAATTGAATGTAATCAGTCCAGTTTTTGTACAGGCTTTCTTACTGGATTTTATAAATCTTTGATGTTTCCTTCTCTGACTACCAGGAAGATGTTTCTTTACAAAAATTGCTGTCATAGTGCATGGGGATACATGGTCTATACATAAACGCTTGGCTTGTACCACTATGTGAGAGGGCAATTACTATGAGTGCCATTTTTGATAAATCAGGGAATGATGAGTTGTCCCTAATTCTAAAATTCCAGTGTGGTTCAGTCAAAAAAGACTCTGACACCTTACTGATGCTCATATTATTATAATAGCTTTCTTTTTTGGCACAAATCAGTGCCCCTGTTGTAATTCATGCAACGGCAGTTCACAAATCTTAAGACCCAGTTTATTTCCCTCCAAATTCATTAGACTGTGAATTAGATGGATTTGATTTTTTTGGCACCTGCAGGATCCATTCACAGCAGGTATACTAGAAGGAAGAGCATGAATGAAATTCAAATTCAGTGATAACGATTACATAAACAGAGAAGGCTTCTCAAGGATATCACAAACTAAGGTGAATGCAGGCAACACTTGTAATGGACCTAAGGACCATAGTTTCTAGCAAAAAATCAGAAAACAATTCAGGGCATGCTCTATGTGGCAAGAACAGTAGTTATAGAGCTCTGATTTTTTACAGTATATTTGAAAATAAAGGACATTCACAATTCTGTTTGTGATGATTCTAGACAGTCACTGTAGTAGGCAGTTCACTAAATCTGGCAGAGTTTGTTGTTGATGTTTTTTCTTTGAATAGAGAAGTACTGTTCACAATCTATTTACAGCCTTATGTCTATAAACATATGGAAAAAGTTCTTATTATAAATAGCACTTGTTTGGAAAAAAAAACGAACTCCGGACTGTGGTATAGTTTCCTGTGCTGCCCATATCCTTACTTGGATAGGAGGAAGCTTCTCTGTTCACCAGTGAGAGTGGGGAGCTTCGTGCAGCCTATCTGTCTCTGGAGGAGTGGTCTCAGCCCTGAAACTAGTAGCTTATTGGCCATTTTGGGTCAATTCCTATCTCTTTCAGTTTCCCTGCTTTAAAACCCACATTTGCGCGGTTTTGCACGATTTTGCACATAGAGCAGCATCGGGCAGTGCTGCTTAAACAGGTTTAAACTATTCCCGGCTCCACAAAGTCTGCTCTTCACTTTTTCCCTTAGAACTGTTCTAAATCTCAAAGTAAACACTCTATTTTCATTCTAAAGCCCTGCACTTGCTCGTATAAGTAATCTTATAAGTAAGCACTAATAAACTAAAGCACTATACCCTCTTATACTCCATTTAAGTACTTGGCTCTCTATTGGTCCTTTTTGATCAGTCAAAAAGTAGTTCCTTATACTATTCTGGCATGTCCAAAAGTCAGTTTTGGGTTTACTCTCCAGTCCAGCTGGTGAATCTGTGAATCTTGAGGCAATGTTACAACTGCCTTATGTACACAGACCACCCTCTCCTCCTCCCAACAAGCTCAAATATATGTGAGAGATGCAACTATATAGCCAAACTGGAGGCTGAGCTCTCTCAACCCAGTACTGGCACAGTCAGTCAGGAGGAGAAGGTAACCACACACCACAAATCCAGTCTCACATAAACCAAACACATAAACATACAAAAAAATACTCGGAGGCTCTAAATAAAAATCTGCCCAAGCAGCAGAGACCTCCAAAGCAGACATCCAAGCAACCGCTACCCCACAGCAATACCCACGTATCACATAGATCACAAAGTCAGTGTGCCACACAGTCACAGCCCTTAAGGCTAAACAACACACCTAATACACTTGTAATAAGTCAGACACACTGACGTCCCACTCACCAGGCTGAACAAGGAGAAGGTCACTGTAAGCTGCCTGTCGGGTGCCAGGATCCACCACATAACACAAGCACTCAGGTCAGTCCAAAGCAAGTACAAATATGACTCCGTCATTGTCCATGCTGGTGTGAATGACCTGAGATGTACCTCCCTGGACTAAATGAAAAGAGACATAGAGGAGCTCTCTGATCATGTAGTCCAGGCTAGTATGACCCTGACCTTGAGTAGCAGCTTACCCTCACCAAGAATGATGCCACAGTATAAAGACAAAATGATAAATTTTAACAATTGGCTAAAGTATTGGTGTCATTCAAAGGGAACCAGTGTCTGTCAGCCTGGGATGACATGCTCGACAAGCCACTTTGCTTCGCTAGGGATGGCTTGCACCTGTCATCCCTGGGCTTTCGAATATTGGCTAAGGCTCTTGCCACCCCCATAGTGCCTTTTTTATGCAAGGCTCAAAAGATAAACCCACCTCCATAGACAACACAAGGAAAAAGAAACAAAGGGTAATGCTGCTCAATGCCAGAAGTCTAAACCTCAAGATGCATGCACTCGAGGCTCTCCTCAGTATGGAGAATATTGATATCTGTGCAGTAACAGAAACCTAGTTCAAGGCTCCTGAGAGCACCCCAGCACTACCAGGTTATACCTCATACCATGCTTTTCGGCCCCAAAACTTGGACCGAACCACAAAAGGAAGGGGAGTATCCATATTCATCAAAGATACCCACACCTCCAGGTTAGTGGCACTGCACGAAGCATCAGAGACCATCCATGTGCAACTAACAGTGGGCAAAACTGCCTTTCAGTTTGTAGCCTGCTACAGACCACCCTCCCAAACTCAGGAACCCCACTCAGCTTTCCTGAGAACACTGGAGAATATGAAGGTCTCTCCAAACACCATCATATTGGATGACTTCAACTACCCAAACATAGACTGAGAGCACTACTCAAGCCCCAACACCCTTGCCCAATGGTTCCTAGAATTTATAAACTCAAATGCTATGGAACAACTGGTCACCACTCCCACAAGAGGGGAAAACATATTGGACCTGATCATCACCAACATGGGGACTCTATGCTCCATACCAGAGGTATACCCCTCATTGGTAAGATCTGACCATAAATTAATCTCACTGGACATCCATATCCCGTCCCCACCCCCAGCCAAAGAAACCACGGTGAAGAACTTCTCAAAAGCAAACTTCACACTTCTCAAAACCGAGGTGGAATCCTTCAAAGCCCCCGAGTCAGTGGAAAATACGGCCCAAACCGCAGAATCCTTTGCAAACACATTCTATGGACACCTACAGGAATGCATGGATCGTGCTATCCCAAATAAAATCAAGACTCACTCCTCCAAAGGCAGGAGACCTGTCTGGTGGACCCCAGCCATAAATAAGCTATACAACAGAAGGAGGAAGCTACTACATGATAGAACAAAATTCCAAAAAGGAAAGGCATCTCTGATCAGTACTAGCAAGAAACTATGATCCCTCATAAAATCATATAAGGCCTGCTTCAAAAGAAAAATTGCACAAGACGCTAAAGATAATCACAAAGCCTTCTTTAGTTATGTCAGGAACCTGGGTGGCAACTCCCAGATATGCTCTGAGTTAGTGCAAAATGACAAAAAAAAACCCCCACAGACATTGCCAACATCCTGGCAGACAGGTTCAGTGCAAACTCCCCCCCTTCCCCCCCAAAAGAGCAAATGTCTATCCCAACAGAGTGTAGCCTCCCTGATATCACAGATGCACAGGTGAGAGCTGCCCTCTCCAAAGCAAAAAACACAGCATCAATGGGACCGGACAGTGTCCCGGGCTGTGTCTTACATGAGCTCCAAGAAAAACTGAACCCTCGCATAAAGTCACTGTTCAGTCTCAGCCTTACTACAGGATATGTATCCAAGGAATGGCATACAGCAACAGTGGTCCCACTCCACAAAGGTGGTGCCACAACGGACCCCGGAAACTATCGCCCTATAAGCCTGACTAGCCTGGTCTGCAAAGCTATGGAGCGTATCATCATGGAACTTATAAACAAAAACATTGGGAACCTCCAAACACTGGATCCTACCCAATTCGGCTTTGTTGAGGGCAGATCTTGCCTCTTGAACCTGGTCGACTTCTTTGAAACAGTCACCAAGGCCATAGATAAAGGGAAGGTAGTCCACACAGCCTACCTGAACCTCGCAAAAGCCTTTGACACAATACCCCACTCGGGCATCGTAAATAAGCTCATCAGCTTAAATATCAACCTCTATGTTACAAGATGGGGTACAAACTGGCTCAGGGATAGAACCCACATGGTCAGAATTGCAGGTGCCATGTCAGACTCTAAACCAGTTACAAGTGGCATCCCACAAGGCCTGGGACCTCTCTTGTTCTGTATATATTTCTCTGAGGTACAGGCTAACACGGGAGGACTATGGCTGACCAAGTTCGCAGATGACTGCAAACTGGGTGCCATAATCGACTCACTGACTGACACAAGCATCCTCCAAAAGGGTCTCACAGAGACGGATAACTGGTGCCAGAGCCATGGCGTAAAGCTAAATGCCAAAAAGTGTATAGTCATCCCTTTGGGAAAAACAAAGTGCCCACAAATTACCACATAGGGGGTAATCCATTAAGTACGGAAGAAATAATTAGGGATATGGGGACCCAAGTAGATAGCAATCTCTCCTTTGACAATCACGTTGCCAAAGTGGTTAGAAAGACCTTCTATATAGCCCACCTTATCACGAAAGTGGTTCACATCTAGATCAAGAGAGGTCATTGTGCCCCTCTACTCATCACTCATCAGGCCAATAATTGAATACAATGCCCCATTTGGGGTGTACCTTACCCGACACCTGCAGTAACTGGAAAGACCCCAAAAGTACCTCACCAAGAGGATCAAGGGACTCAAACAGATGCCCTACGCAGTTAGGCTAAAGAAACTCCAGCTCTACTCAGTTGCTTACCGCCTACTCAGAGGCGATCTGTGCCTGACGTATAAAGCCATGTCCAAACCAGAATTAATGGATATGCTCCACCTCAGGAAATCCAAATCCCTTAGAGCTACATGCTCCAGGGACTTAAACCTCAGCACAGAAATAAATAGGACATGCTGGAGGGACAGATTCATATCCCAGAGGCTCCCCTCACTCTGGAACAAAATATAAATCCATGTTAGGCAGAGCCCTTCAATGACCCTCTTGAAGAGAAATCTTGATGAGTGGATGGGAGAGCATAGGTTTACCCCTGGGATCTCTTCTGTGTCCCTACTAGACAGAGGCACAGTAAACTAACCTTAAAAAGGGCTATCTTCTCTGACCTACTATACAGAGGCACAGTCAACTAATCTAAAAGGGTGGCAACAGCCAAACACACTCTGGCTAGGCTTATAAATGCCCTAGGGCAGATAGCCTAGTATCAACCTATGAAACCTATAAACCTATGTTTTCTTAGGATTTCTGGACAAATCCAAAAATGATGGGGGACAAATGCCCAAATTCCGGGACAATTTTTAAATATTACTCGTTAAATTAAAAGGTTAATAGAACACCATTTTTGGTCAACGTGTATTTTCTGAACTTTACAAAATATGAAACTCTAATGTATGTCATTACTGACTGACTGTAATAGGTTCATAGATAATTACTATGGTAACGCCTCTAGGAGGCCTTTTTAAATCTAGCCATGTATTCCCATTTGTAAAATGAAAAGATAAATTACCCAGGGGCATCTAGATGGTTTTAGATGAGAGAGCATTTACAAACTGCCTCTGTGTTACATGGGCATAGGTGCCAGGCCAGGGGTAAACTTCCATTTCCCCTTTCATTGGTCCAGGTTGCACTTGAACACTTCAGAGATGAATGCTGTTTCACATGTACGAGAAGTCTGTTCCATAGTAGAGATAGTCTCTGAAACACCTAGCTGATCATCCAACATGTTCTAGTAATGTTGCAATTGAGGTTTAGGTCCTTGTAGTCTATCAGGTATTTTTAATGCTGTTAGACTTGTAGATGTACAGTACGTCCACTGGTGCTGGATCAGATGATGCCTTGTAAACCAGGCACAGATCACATCTCAGTAATCTGTAGGAGACTGAGTATAAAGATAAGGCTTAGAGGTGGTCTGCATCATACCTCTCAACCATACGGAATTCCATTGTATTTACCTTTTTTTTTTCAATGTTCACATATGACAAAGGCACTCTTACATTTATATAAATGAAAAACATACAACATTATACCACTTTAGTTGCAAACAGTTTACATCACAGACACCACTGAAACAACTTTAGTTGCAAACATACATCACTTATAAACCATCCATTGTCAGTTAAACATTATATGGTTCATTTAAATCCTGCCACTTAAACCTCATTCCTGCTCTGCAATTTCCATTTTTTCCTATGTAGTTTGCTCCTTCCCTTTTCTAAAGATCCCAATTCCATTTGTTTTATCTCTGTTACTATATTCATTACTTCTACCACAGTTGTAGGGCATGTGCTATGATGTCAGAGTTGTGAGCAGATTGTCAGCCTGTCAGAATATGCTGAGGGCTTGAGGGGGGGGTGTACTACTGTGTTTATGTTTACCCACCAAGTACCATTCGTGGTTCATGCTTCATGTTTGTCTAGTTAAGTGCAGACAGACAGTAAGTGCACTTACTACAGCGACTTGCAAGTCTACAGCAGTTGGGTCAGACTTGTCACTGTACTGGTCGCTGATGAGTTTCACTCAAAGTCTAAAAAGTCTTTTGGCTTTTCCCTGTTAGGAGTCGCCACAGTGGAACTCCCGTCCACTAATGATTGGCAGTGGGTTTTTATGGTGCCGAGTTGCCAGCCCAGCACCCAACTTTCAAAGAAGGCATGCACATTCATGCACGCACCTACCTGCATGTCTTTAACATCACTCGACCACGGGGAGGACATGCAGACTCCACACAGAAGGCATTCCAACCGAGAATCGAATGGGAGAACCTCTTGCTGTGAGGCAGCAATGCTAACCTCACAGGAAGAGGTTCACCTGTTCGATTCTCGGCTGGAGTGCCTTCTGTGTCAAAGATGAAAAAATATGCCATCACCAGCAGCACACCAGACCCAGTTCTTCTCCCAGCTCCTTCAGGTACCGTACCATAAAAGAAAGAATTAAGAAAAAAAAGGAAGTGCAAATTTGCAATGCAGCTCTTAGTGGGTTTTTTTGTTTTTATTTTTAATGTTGAGAGAGAGAGAGACAGAGAGATACGAGTGTTGTGAGTGAGCAAGATGCATTTACAGCCATCTGGCACTGGACGCTTTATGTCCCCGCAGCAACCAATTTTATCCTTTTGTCAGTAGTGAAATTTAAATATCTACTTGAATTCAGAAAAGAATGCATATCATGACTGACGACTGCAAACTGCATAACTATAAAGCCATGTATTTTGTATTGAACAAATTTCCAAGTTAGCTGCACAACATCCTGGGGGCTATGTATGAATTTACATCTTGATATAATGAAGCACGTTTGAAGCAGAGAACTTGCATAAGAGGTGGGGAATGTTGGTTTTGTTTAGTGTGCTAAGCTGTTGTTCTAACAGGCTGGTACAGCCTTCTCTTTTCTCTCGCAGTTAGCTATCATATATAGCAGATCTGCTTCAGTTATTGGTGACTGCTCAAAGACTTTTTAAAGCATTTTCATAAAACTTTTGCAAATACATGTATAGGTTCATAGGTTCATAGGTTTATACTAGGCTATCTGCCCTAAGGCATTTATAAGCCTAGCCCAAATTATTGTGGCTTACGCCACCCCTTATATGAAAAAATACTGTGCCCATTAGTTTGTTGTGCCTCTGTCCAGCAGTGACCCAGAGATGATTCCCGGGGTAAACCTACGATCTCCCATCCACAGGTCTAGATTTCTCTTGAACAGAGTCAGCGAGGTGCTCTGCCTCACATGGACCGGGATTTTATTCCACAGCATAGGGAGTCTCTGAGTGATAAATCTATCCCTCCAGCACGTCCTATTTATATCCGTGCTAAGGTTTAAGTCGCTTGCTCTAGTGGTTTTGGTGGATTTGGATTTTTGAGGTGGAGCATGTCCATTAATTCCGGGTTGGACATGGCCTTGTATGTCAGGCACATGTCACCTCTGAGCAGACGGTATGCGACTGAATAGAGCTGGAGTTTCTTCAATCTGGCAGCATATGACAGATTTTGGAGTCCCTTTATCCTTTTGGTGAGGAACTTTTGGGGTCTCTCCAATTGCTGCAGATGCCGGGTGAGATACATCCCGAATGGGGCATTGTACTCGATCATTGGTCTGATAAGTGAAGAGTACAGGGAACAATGACCACACTAGATCTGGATGTGAATCCTTCATGATCAGGTGGGCAATGTAGAAGGTCTTTCTAACCACTTTAGCAATGTGAGTGTCAAAAGAAAGGCCACTGTCAACCTGGGTCCCCAGGTCCCTGATAACCTCTTCTGTGCTTAGTGGATTGCCACCTATATGGTAGCTTGGGGTTACCTTGTTTTTCCCGAAGGGTATGACTATACATTTTTGGCGTTTAACTTCAGGCCATGGCTCTGGCACCAGCTATCTGTTTCCGTGAGTCCCTTCTGAAGGATATCAGTGTCCGATGCACTTTCCACTATGGCCCAGTTTGCAGTCATCTGCAAACTTTGTCAGCCAAAGTCCTCCCATGTTGGCCTGTACTTCTGAGAAGTAGATGCCAAACAATAGGGGCCAAGGACCGAGCCCTGTGGGACACCACTTGTGACCGGCTTGGAGTCTGACACAGCGCCAGCAACTCTAACCCTGTGGGTTCTGTCCTTAAGCCAGTTTGCAACCCATCTTGTGACATATGGGTTTACATTTAAGCTGGTAAGTTTTTCTACAATACCCGAGTGGGGTATTGTGTCGAAAGCCTTTGCAAGGTCAAGGTAGGCTGTATGGACTGCCTTTCCTCATCAATGGCCTTGGTGACTATTTCAAGAAGTCGACCAAGTTCAAAAGGCATGATCTTCCCTTGACAAAGCCAAACTGGGTCGGGTCCAATGTCTGCAAGTCCCCTATATCTTTGTTTATGAGCTCCATTATGATCCTCTCCATAGCTTTGCAGACTAGACTTGTTAAGCTTATGGGGCGGTAATTACCAGGGTCCGTGAGGCGCCACCTTTGTGGAGTGGGACCACAGTTGCCGTGACGCCACTCCTTGGGCACGTATCCTGTGGTAAGGCTGAGATTAAACAGCTGCCTTATGTGCGGGTTTAATTCCTCATTTAGCTCGTGTAGCACACAGCCGGGGACACCATCCAGTCCCATTGATGCTGTGTTTTTAGCTTTAGAGAGAGCAGCTTTCACCTGCGCATTTGAGATGTCCTGGAGGCTACACTCGGCTGGGATAGTTATCTCCTTTAGGGGAGAGGGGTGAAGTTTGCACTGAACCTGTCTGCCAGTATGTTGGCAATGTCTGTGGGTTCAGTGATTTTTGTATCATTTTGGACTAATTCTGAGCATATCTGTGAGTTTCCACCCAGGTTCCTAACATAGCTGAAAAAGGCCTTATGATTGTCCTTTGAATCCATGGCAATTTTTCTCTCAAAATTGGCCTTAGTTGATTTTATGAGTGCTCGTAATTTTTACTAATAATGATCAGGGTGACTTCCCTTTTATGGATTTTGTTCTATCATGTAATAGCTTTCTCCTCTTATTGTAAAGTTTGTTAATGGCTGGGGTCCACCAGACTGGACGTTTGCCCTTTGTGGAAAGAGTCTTGGTTTTATTTGGGATTGCCTGATCCATGCAGTCCTGGAGGTGTTCATAGAAGGCATTTGTAAGGGCTTCCAGCTTGGGTTGTGGTTTCCTCTGACTCAGGGGCCTTGAAGGATACCACACCAGTCTTGAGTAGTGTGAAGTTTGCTTTAGAGAAGTTCTTCACTATGGTCTTTTTTGTTTGGGGTGGGGGCGGGATGTGGATTTCCAGTGAGATTAGTTTATGATCAGATCTCACCAATGAGGGATATACTTCCGGTGTGGAGCATTTTGTCCCCATGTTTGTGACAATGAGATCTAGTATATTTTCTCCTCTCGTGGGATCAGTGACTAGCTGTTCCATGGCATTTGAATTTATGAACTCCAGGAATCGTTGGGCTAGAAAGTTAGGGCTTGAGTAATGTTCCCAGTCTATATTCGGGTAGTTGAAGTCACCCAATATGATGGTGTTTGGAGATACATTTATACCCTCCAGTGTCTTCAGGAAGGCTGTGTGGGGTTCCTGAGTTTGAGAGGGTGGCCTGTAGCATGCTACAATTTGTAGAGCAGTTTTGCCTATTGTTAGTTGCACCTGGATGGTTTCCGAAGCTTCATGCGTTGCCACCAACCTGGAGGTGTGAGTATCATTTATGAATATGGATACACCCCCTCCTTTTGTGGAGTGGTCCGGGTTTTGGGGCCGGAACGCATGATATGAGGTAAAACCTAATAGTGCCGGGGTGCTCTCAGGAGCCTTGAACCAGGTTTCAGTTACAGCACAGACATCGATGTTCTCCATACTGAGAAGGGCCACGAGTGCGTGCATTTTGAGATTTAGACTTCTGGCATTGAGCAGCATTACCCTCAATTTCTTCCCATTTTTGTTTTCTAGGGTGGTAGGTTTAGAATTTGAGCCTTGCCTAAAAAAGGCACTATGGGGGTGGCAAGAGCCTTAGCCAATATCCGGAATCCCAGGGGTGACAGGTGCAAGCCGTCCTTTCACTGGCCACAGATGAATGTACCATTTAAAGACTCTGCAGAGTTGTAGTATAACCAATCCTTGAAGATTCTTCCAAGAATTAACTATTTGAGAGTTTCACACTAGTGGTAGGTGTGATTTGGAGAATTTTACTAACTTCAGCAAGGCACACACTCAGAACATAAAATTTTGTGCAATGACATTGTATGACAACACAGAAATGGGTACAAATGAGGTAGATCTGGAGAATGTTTTGTAATAAAGAGTTGTTTAGTTATATGTGTCTGGTAGAGGCAATTTAAAGGACAGAGGTCCAGTAAATTAAGACGGGAACTAGCTGTCATGTTGATATGGGTGAAATGAGATATATGAAAGCTGGAAAAGGGAACATAGTCATTTTGCATAAATGTATTACAGTTTCCTTGTATAAATAAACATATAGAAAGACTATTTATAAAATCAGGGCCACATCTAAAATGGCTGTCCGTGTCCTATTCTAATATTGCTGTCTTAAGTTTTGCAAATTGCAATGTGATGCTAGATAGAGTTTTTTGCTTAAGAGTTGCAAAAAAAAGTTCTGGTATGGGCAATCTGGTTTTATTACACAGGATAATGACAGAAGGTATTAAGTTAACCTTACTAACTCTGTCTCTAAACCATCTCATGCATTTCCTTTACTTTCACCCCCCTTTCCTGTCTCCTTCTAAGACTTTTAAGAGCATTTAGTGTTTACAAAGTTTCATTTGACAAGAATCTGCTTGTGCTGCTTTGCTCTTGTAGAATAATAAGCAGGGCAATCAGAAAATAATGAACAGTGTAATTACAGAAATTAAACCACATCCAGAATTGTACTTTTCTGTCTCTGTAACGAACTGATTTGTTGACGTATTTGAGCAGAATAAAATGTTTAATCATAAGAAACTAATGCAGAAATGTATTGTGTCACTTAATTTTTTGTTAGTAAAATATAATGGCCAATGAATTACACTATTGACCTGACTGTGTTTTCACTAACTTCAAATCCAAATTCTAATTACTTTTAACAGTAATAACAGGTTAGCAAGATCATATTAAAGTTTAGTTTACATTGGGAATTAAGGAGAAACTGATCAAAACTGAGCCTGGGAGAAATGTTTCATTTTGGTGCTTGTGCGTACTTGGAAACTACTGAAGGGATGCATCGCTGGGAGAAATGTTTCATTTTGGTGCTTGTGCGTACTTGAAACTACTGAGGGAATGGATCGCTGGGGAAAATGTTTCATTTTGGTGCATGTGCATACTTGAAACTACTGAAGGGATGCATCGCTGGGAGAAATGTTTCATTTTGGTGCTTGTGCGTACTTGAAACTACTGAGGGGATGGATCGCTGGGGGAAATGTTTCATTTTGGTGCATGTGCATACTTGGAAACTACTGAAGGGATGCCTCGCTGGGGGAAATGTTTCATTTTGGTGCATGTGCATACTTGGAAACTACTGAAGGGATGCCTCGCTGGGGGAAATGTTTCATTTTGGTGCTTGTGCGTACTTGAAACTACTGAGGGGATGAATCGCTGGGGGAAATGTTTCATTCTGGTGCTTGTGTATACTTGAAACTACTGAGGGGATGGATCGCTGGGGGAAATGTTTCATTTTGGTGCTTGTGCATACTTGAAACTACTGAGGGGATGAATCGCTGGGAGAAATGTTTCATTTTGGTGCGTGTGCATACTTGGAAACTACTGAAGGGATGCTTCGCTGGGAGAAATGTTTCATTTTGGTGCTTGTACAGACTTGAAACTACTGAGGGGATGGATCGCTGGGAGAAATGTTTCATTTTGGTGCGTGTGCATACTTGGAAACTACTGAAGGGATGCTTCACTGGGAGAAATGTTTCATTTTGGTGCATGTGCATACTTGGAAACTACTGAAGGGATGCTTCGCTGGGGGAAATGTTTCATTTTTTTGCATGTGCGTACTTGGAAACTACTGAAGGGATGCATCGCTGGGGGAAATGTTTCATTTTGGTGCTTGTGCATACTTGAAACTACTGAGGGGATGGATCACTGGGAGAAATGTTTCATTTTGGTGCTTATGCATACTTGGAAACTACTGAAGGGATGCATCGCTGGGGGAAATGTTTCATTTTGGTGCTTGTGCGTACTTGAAACTACTGAGGGAATGGATCGCTGGGGAAAATGTTTCATTTTGGTGCATGTGCATACTTGAAACTACTGAAGGGATGCATCGCTGGGAGAAATGTTTCATTTTGGTGCTTGTGCGTACTTGAAACTACTGAGGGGATGGATCGCTGGGGGAAATGTTTCATTTTGGTGCATGTGCATACTTGGAAACTACTGAAGGGATGCCTCGCTGGGGGAAATGTTTCATTTTGGTGCATGTGCATACTTGGAAACTACTGAAGGGATGCCTCGCTGGGGGAAATGTTTCATTTTGGTGCTTGTGCGTACTTGAAACTACTGAGGGGATGAATTGCTGGGGGAAATGTTTCATTCTGGTGCTTGTGTATACTTGAAACTACTGAGGGGATGGATCGCTGGGGGAAATGTTTCATTTTGGTGCTTGTGCATACTTGAAACTACTGAGGGGATGAATCGCTGGGAGAAATGTTTCATTTTGGTGCGTGTGCATACTTGGAAACTACTGAAGGGATGCTTCGCTGGGAGAAATGTTTCATTTTGGTGCTTGTACAGACTTGAAACTACTGAGGGGATGGATCGCTGGGAGAAATGTTTCATTTTGGTGCGTGTGCATACTTGGAAACTACTGAAGGGATGCTTCGCTGGGAGAAACGTTTCATTTTGGTGCATGTGCATACTTGGAAACTACTGAAGGGATGCATCACTGGGGGAAATGTTTCATTTTGGTGCATGTGCGTACTTGGAAACTACTGAAGGGATGCATCACTGGGGGAAATGTTTCATTTTGGTGCATGTGCATACTTGGAAACTACTGAAGGGATGCATCACTGGGGGAAATGTTTCATTTTGGTGCTTGTGCATACTTGAAACTACTGAGGGGATGGATCACTGGGAGAAATGTTTCATTTTGGTGCTTATGCATACTTGGAAACTACTGAAGGGATGCATCGCTGGGGGAAATGTTTCATTTTGGTGCATGTGCATACTTGGAAACTACTGAAGGGATGCATCACTGGGGGAAATGTTTCATTTTGGTGCTTGTGCATACTTGAAACTACTGAGGGGATGGATCACTGGGAGAAATGTTTCATTTTGGTGCTTATGCATACTTGGAAACTACTGAAGGGATGCATCGCTGGGGGAAATGTTTCATTTTGGTGCATGTGCATACTTGGAAACTACTGAAGGGATGCATCGCTGGGGGAAATGTTTCATTTTTTTGCATGTGCATACTTGGAAACTACTGAAGGGATGCTTCGCTGGGGGAAATGTTTCATTTTTTTGCATGTGCATACTTGGAAACTACTGAAGGGATGCATCACTGGGGGAAATGTTTCATTTTGGTGCATGTGCATACTTGGAAACTACTGAAGGGATGCATCACTGGGGGAAATGTTTCATTTTGGTGCTTGTGCATACTTGAAACTACTGAGGGGATGGATCACTGGGAGAAATGTTTCATTTTGGTGCTTATGCATACTTGGAAACTACTGAAGGGATGCATCACTGGGGGAAATGTTTCATTTTGGTGCATGTGCATACTTGGAAACTACTGAAGGGATGCATCACTGGGGGAAATGTTTCATTTTGGTGCTTGTGCATACTTGAAACTACTGAGGGGATGGATCACTGGGAGAAATGTTTCATTTTGGTGCTTATGCATACTTGGAAACTACTGAAGGGATGCATCGCTGGGGGAAATGTTTCATTTTGGTGCATGTGCATACTTGGAAACTACTGAAGGGATGCATCGCTGGGGGAAATGTTTCATTTTTTTGCATGTGCATACTTGGAAACTACTGAAGGGATGCTTCGCTGGGGGAAATGTTTCATTTTTTTGCATGTGCATACTTGGAAACTACTGAAGGGATGCATCACTGGGGGAAATGTTTCATTTTGGTGCTTGTGCATACTTGGAAACTACTGAAGGGATGCATCGCTGGGGGAAATGTTTCATTTTGGTGCATGTGCATACTTGGAAACTACTGAAGGGATGCATCACTGGGGGAAATGTTTCATTTTGGTGCATGTGCATACTTGGAAACTACTGAAGGGATGCATCGCTGGGGGAAATGTTTCATTTTGGTGCATGTGCATACTTGGAAACTACTGAAGGGATGCCTCGCTGGGGGAAATGTTTCATTTTGGTGCATGTGCATACTTGGAAACTACTGAAGGGATGCATCGCTGGGGGAAATGTTTCATTTTGGTGCTTGTGCGTACTTGAAACTACTGAAGAAAATTAAGCTTTTGGCCTTTTGCTGTGGGTCCATCCATTTCTCATTAAATTGTAATTTTCTGGCAAATTACTGGCAGTCACAGATCTTTGAGGACTGAAGTCAGAAAATAATGGCAGGCAGCAGACATTACATTTGATTTCCAGACTTCATCCTTCAGAAAATTCATGGTATGCAAAATCTGTTACTCTGTCCACAGTGTAAGTTTGGAAGAGCAGTATTTAAAAAGTGTCACTGACTATTTCTGTGCCTTTGTTTGCCCCCCCCCTCCCATTTGTGACTTTGTCTAGATTTCTTGATCTAAGAAATTAAGAGGTATGGCCATAACATCTGTAGTCATATAACTAAATAATTCTATGGAGCTATATCTCTGCGTTCTGACTTCTGCTTGTATTAATTTCAATTTACTCATTAGTGACTTTTGATGCAATGCATAATTTTGTATCTCATATCTCACTATCAGTATCATGGGATGCCAGGTGGCAATTAACAGCATATCACAGCATAATGAATAAGAAACTCCAATGTAATGTTATCTTTCAAGATGACTTTTGACACAGTATTATATTTATTATATAGAGCTAAGATTTAAGAACACGTAGTGTTTCTTATTGAGGCAGGTGCCCCACCCCACCCTACAAGTTGTTATAAGTATATTCATGGAAAATAATATTGAATTATATTAAGTCATCAAAATAACTTTTTTGAAAGTATAAAAGATTTTAACCATCTGGTGAGCTTTGTAGCTGAAATTGTTAATAAGCTGATAGTAATTGTTTTATATTTTACCTGTAGTGTGGTATGCTGTGGTTGCTAATAATATTGCACCTGTGTTATGATATGGTGTAATGTCAGTTTGTGGAGATATGGCACACTTTTATTCAACATAGGACTTGCTGTCCTAGAAGTATATAGTTAATCATCCTAACTCCTAAAGTACTTTGTTTTGTGAAATATACATTTCTTGGAAGATTGAAGACTGTAAAACTAAGAAAAGTCCAAAACCAAAAAATCCACAGTCCACAGAACAGGCAAAACGACACTGCACCAAAATAGCGCTATTTTGGTGCAGATTGAAGACTGTACTAAGTCAGTAAGTAAAGTAATGGCAGATGCTTTTAGTCTCAGACTTCATATCCTTCAGGAAATGTATTATAATGCAAAGTGTGTTACTGTTCCAACTTCATAAAGACAATAGTTACCATCTCCTTGGCTTCTGGCCTCCACACACCCCGTCCTTTACATTTCTGGCTTTATCATTAACTGCTGACTGTTGTGCTAACAGATTGAGAGATATGCTGCCTGCACTTTTGTTCTTGAAAGCAATTCACTAGCTGATAGCCTCTAATCTGTGCTGTTGTGGTGGTGTTGTGCAATTACAGAGAGAGTTATCTGTGCAGGCTAGCTGGAGGAGGGGAATGATGGGGAGGCCTGGGTTGTAAAACCTGTGGTGTGCTGCTTCAAATGGCTCCCTGCTCCACTCTGTTCCTTAAAACATTGGACAAAGGTGTTAAATCACAACAAAGAAATTTGTGACAGGCTTACAGATCCCATAAGTAACAGCATATTGGAAGAGGGTTTCACAGATGTTGAACTTTGACAATACAAGTCTGTTAGCTTGGGAAAATGTTATGCATTGTACATGTTTGCTAAAGATCTGAAAAGTAGCAGTTAAAGATTCACTAGCTAATGTGTTTTAGTTTAACTGGGTAGTTTGTCTGGATGTGTGCAGTCCATAATATGTGTTAAAAAATCAATACACATAAATCACATTTTCATGTTAATGTTGTATTGTATGCACACTGTAGAGTAATTAGGTTCTGCTATTTACAAAGTACATACACTAACACTATCACATGGTCCACTTTCTGTAATGTATACACATTATATATTTAAAGTAGAACAGGTGGTGATAGTATGGTACGTTTTATGTGTGTATGTTAGCTGTCTGTGCTTCTGTAAGCCTAATTCAGGTTTCTCTGCTGTGTTTCTGTGTCCCTTCATGACATTTCACACCGTGCCTGTCAAGCATATGCAGCTGTCTTTCTCTGTTATGAAGAAACTATGAATTATAAATCATGCATATAAATGCATATACATATGTGTGTGTGTGTGTGTGTGTGTGTGTGTGTGTGTGTGTGTGTGTGTGTGTGTGCGCACATGTGCGTGCGCGTGTGCATATGTGCGTGTGTGCTTCACTGCTGTGTTTGTCTGAGTGACCAGCTGCACTTGTCATAAACCCTGCCTATTTAATGAACTCAACTAAAAAGTAAAGATGCCAAAAGCATCAGTTTTTCTAATGTAATCACCATACCCCTTGTGACTCCCTTGACCCGGCCCAGTAATCAAGGAACCTCAATTCTCACCACTCACACCAGTGAGGGACGTGCACATTGGGAGGTTGACAAGTACACACACAGTAAAGTACAATTTCCCCTTAAGAACACACAGAGATCACAGTCTGTCTGGGGCTGATTTCTCCCTCTTTGTGGTAGCTCACACACACACACACACACACACACACACACACACACACACACACACACACACACACACACACACTTTGAGATTTGATTTATTTGCAAAGACACAGACACTCCTGGGGAAGGCTGGCCCAGGTTCACTGGCTATGCCCCCTTCTGCCCAGACTAAAAGGCAGTAATCACTGCCACAAACCACTACTTATCAGCTACCATAAGGCTCTTACAAAGGGTGACCAATACTACTGTGCAATGTTACTGTTATCCAAATGGTAAGTGTGACCAACAGCAAGGCTATTGGAGTGGCCTATACAGTTTCACCAAATACATATGCAAGCACTCTAACAGCTTAAATATTTCTGCTCAAAACCAGCTATAATTAAAAGGTTTAAATATGCTGAATAATAAATAATAAAAGCATAAGACAATACTCATTAACTCAACACAGTGACAGTAGAGTTCAGAATCACAGGAAATACTTTAAAACAACATTGCAGGACAGCCTCACATAAATACAGAAAACATATAGACTAATCTTACTGTATTCTTATCTATCTCTAAGAAAAATCACTTTATCTAAATAACTTACTTACAGAGCAAGGCAAATATAGATGAGAAGTGCTGGAGATGTTTACAGATCCAGAACAAGATACAAAATGCACTGACTTTCTCTCTGAGATAGTTCGTAAATTAATAATACACATCACTGCTGGGTTAGCTAGATGACATCACTATTTGATACTTGCATCTAGTTCCCATGCTAAACAGATATCAACAGAATTTAACAGTTCTCTGTCAAAAATAATTATCTCTTAGAAGCTGACACTTATCTCGTAGAAACTTGCCTGGAACTGGGAATAATAAAACTGTTAAATACTTTTACCCTTGAAACCTATAATTATCTCTGTCTCAAACAAGAGAAAGACTTTCCAGCTGCAGACATTCTGTCTTCTAGTTCTGGTAAACACACTCCTAAAATTCTTTATTTATTTTCTCAGACTTTGCAAGTTAACTCTGTATGTCCAAACTTCTGCTATGAAAATATACATTTGCACAGGCATGCTCGACAAGCCACGATGCTTCGCTAGGAATGGCTTGCACCTATCACCCCTGGGCTTTCGGATATTGGCAAAGGCTCTTGCTTCCCCCATAGTGCCTTTTTTAGGCAAGGCTCAAAAGACAAACCCACCTCCATAGGTATTACAAGGGATAAGAAACTAAGAATAATGCTACTCAATGCCAGAAGTCTAAACCTCAAGATGCACACACTCGAAACTCTCCTTAGCATGGAGAACATTGATATCTGTGCAGTAACACAAACTTGGTTCAAGGCTCCGGAGAGCAACCCAGCACTACGAGGTTATACCCCATACCATGCTTTTCGGCCCCAAAACTTGGACCGAACCACAAAAGGAGGGGGAGTATCAGTATTCATCAAAGATACCCACACCTCCAGGTTGGTGGCACAGCACGAAGCATCAGAGACTATCCACATGCAACTAACAGTGGGTACAACTGCCTTCCAGTTTATAGCCTGCTACAGACCACCCTCCCAAACTCAGGAACCCCACTCGGCCTTCCTGAGAACACTGGAAAATATGAAGGTCTCTCCAAACACCATTATATTGGGCAACTTCAACTACCCAAACATAGACTGGGAGCATTACTCTAGCTCCAACACCCTAGCCCAAAGGTTCCTAGAATTTATCAACTCAAATGCTATGGAACAACTTGTTATCACTCCCACAAGAGGGGAAAACATACTGGACCTGATCATCACCAACATGGCGACTCTATGCTCCAGACCAGAAGTGTATCCCTCACTGGTAAGATCAGACCATAAACTAATCTCACTGGATATTCACATCCCGACCCCATACCCTGCCCAGAAAACCACAGTGAAAAACTTCTCTAAAGCAAATTTCACACTCCTCAAAACCGAGGTGGAATCCTTCAAAGCCCCCGAGCCTGTGGAAAATACGACCCAGACTGCAGAATCCTTTATAAACACATTCTATGAACACCTTCAGGAATGCATGGATCATGCAATCCCAAATAAAACCAAGACCCAATCCTCCAAAGGCAGACGTCTTGTCTGGTGGACCCCAGCCATAAACAAACTATACAATAGAAGGAGGAAGCTACTACATGATAGAGCAAAATCCCAAAAAGGGAAGGCATCTCTGATCAGTATTAGCAAAAAACTAAGGGCACTCATAAAATCGTCTAGGGCCAGCTTTGAGAGAGAGGTTGCACAGGACACTAGGGATGATCACAAGGCTTTCTTTAGTTATGTTAGGAACCTGGGTGGGAATTCCCAGATATGCTCAGAATTACTCCAAAATGACAAAAAATACATCGAACCCACAGACATTGCCAACATCCTAGCTGACAGGTTCAGCGCAACCCCCCCCCCCCACCAAAAGGGCAAATATCTATCCCAGCAGAGTGCTGCCCTCCTGACATTTCAGATGCTCAGGTAAGAGCCGCCCTCTCCAAAGCAAAAAACACAGCATCATTGGGACCAGACGGTGTCTCAGGCTGCGTCATACATGAACTCCAAGAAGAGCGAAACCCAAACATAAAACTACTGTTCAATCTCAGCCTTACTACAGGATATGTACCCAAAGAGTGGCGTACAGCAACAGTGGTCCCTCTCCACAAAGGTGGTGCCTCAATGGATCCTGGAAACTATTGCCCCTTAAGCCTGACTAGCTTGGTCTGCAAAGCTATGGAAAGGATCATCATGGATCTCATAAATAAAGATAGTGGGGACCTACAGACACTGGATCCTACCCAGTTCGGCTTTGTTAAGGGCAGATCCTGCCTCTTAAACCTGGTCAATTTCTTTGAAACAGTCACCAAGGCCATTGACGAGGGGAAGGTGGTCCACACAGCCTACCTGGACCTCGCAAAAGCCTTCGATACAATACCCCACTTGGGCATTATAGATAAGCTCACCAGCTTAAATATAAACCCCTATGTCACTAGATGGGTTGCAAACTGGCTCAAGGACAGAACCCACATGGTTAAAATTGCTGGAGCCATGTCAGTCTCCAAACCAGTTACAAGTGGCATCCCACAAGGCTCATTCCTGGGAACTTGTTCGGTATATATTTCTCGGAGGTACAGGCCAACACGGAAGGACTGTGGCTGACCAAGGTTGCAGATGACTGCAAACTGGGTGCCATAACTGACTCTCCAGCCGACACAAGCATCCTCCAAAAGGGCCTCATAGAAACAGACAACTGGTGCCAGAGCCATGGCTCAAGCTAAACACCAAAAAGTATATAGTCATCCCCTTTGGCAAAAACATATTGCCCACAAATTACCACATAGGTGGTAATCCATTAAGTACAGAAGAAGTAATTAGGGACCTGGGGACCCAAGTTGATAGCAATCTCTCATTTGACAACCACGTGGCCAAAGTGGTTAGAAAAACAATTTATATAGCTCACCTAATCATGAAGGGATTCACATCTAGATCAGGGGAGGTCATCGTGCCTCTTTACTCATCCCTCATCAGGCCCATAATTGAGTACAATGCCCCTTTTGGGATGTACCTTACCAGACACCTGCAGCAACTGGAAAGACCCCAAATGTACCTCACCAAGAGGATCAAAGGGCTCAAACAGATGCCATATGCTGCCCAGTTAAAGAAACTCCAACTCTACTCAGTGGCATACCACCTGCTCAGAGGCGATCTGTGCCTGACGTATAAAGCCATGTCCAACCCGAAATTAATGGACATGCTGCACCTCAGAAAATCCAAATCCCACCGAGCTACGCTCTCGAGAGACTTGAACTGAAATAAATATCACATGCTGGAGGAACAGATACATAACCCAGAGGCTCCCTTCACTCTGGAATAAAATCCCAGTCCAGGTTAGGCAGAGTCCCTCATTGACTCTCTTCAAGAGGAATCTTAATGAGTGGATGGGAGATCATAGGTTTACCCTGGGTATCACTTCTGTGTCACTGTTAGACAGAGGCACAGTATACTAACCTCGAAAAAGGGCATAGCAAAAGTAATTTAAAATGGGTGGCGAAAGCCAAACCCACTCTGGCTAAGCTTATAAATGCCCTAGGGCAGATAGCCTAGTATGAACCTATGAACCTATGAACCTATATACATTTTTGCTCTTCTCCAGCAGAGTGCACTGTGGTTATATTTTTGAAGCTCAGCATATAACATAGTTTAATCATAACATATAGTTCTCTTAAGTTTCCAAGGCAAGCCTGTGGATCATATTAATATTTACAAATGACATAGGTTTATTTACAAAATTCTAACTAGCTGGGCTGGCAGCCTTCACAATTCACTGCCCCCCCCCCCCCCCCAATGATCTCAAGCTAGTTTTTCAAGTGACCCTTGAGAAATGTTGCTTGAGAGGGTTGAGTCTATCTGGGAATACATTACCCCTTTCCCTTTCTTGAGAGCCCATCTGCATTGGCATTGCTAACCCCACTGCAGTGCTGCACTGATGTATCATATGCTTGCAATCCTAGGCTCCACCTTAGTAACTTAGCATTTTGCTGGCTGGCTCAATGTAGCCATGTTAAGGGATTGCGGTCTGTAACTACAGTGAATTTTCTTCCATACAGGTAAAGCTGAAGTTTCTGCAGTGCTCATATTATGGCTAGACATTCCTTTTCTACAGCTGCATAGCATTCCTTCCTGGGTTGGAGCCTATGACTGAGATAAACCACTGGGTGCTCTTGTCCCTCTGAAGAAACCTGGCTAAGTACTGATCCCACCCCATGGTTCAAAGCATCCACCTGCACAACAAATTATTTGCTGTAATCTGGACTAGTTAAAACAGGGGGTCCTCTCAAAGCTCATTTAAGCTTCTGGAATGCCTGCTCACATGCTGGGGTCCACACTAACTTATCTGGCCTGTTTTTCCTTGTCAGGTCTGTGAGGGGAGCAGCTTTGGTACTGCAACTTGGGACAAACTTTCTGTAGTACCCTGCTGTCCCTATGAATGTCCTCACTTGCTTTTTGGCAACAGGTGCAGGCCATGCCTGAATGGTTTCCACTTTGGCTGGTCCTGGCCTGATCTTACCACTCCCTACTCTATGTCCCAGGTAGGAGACCTCTGCCATACCCACCTGACATTTACTGGGCTTGATGGTCAACCCTGCCCTCTGTAGTCTGAACAGCACCTCCCTGACATGATGAAGGTGCTCTTGCCAGAAATGGCTGTAGATAGCAATATATTCTAGGTAAGCAAGGGCAAAATCTCCTGCTCCTGCTAGGATATGATCTACCAGCCTCTGGAAAATTGCAGGGGCATTTTTCATCCCAAAGAGCATCTTTGTGAATCCATACAATCCAAAAGAAGTCACAAAATTTGACTTCTCTCTAGGACTGGAAGTCAAGGGCACCTGCCAGTAACCCTTGGTAAGATCAATGGTGGTAAGATATTTAGCCAGCCAGCTGCTCTAGGGCTTCATTTGTCCTAGGCATTTGCTAAGCATCTTACTTTGTGCGACTATTTAATTTCCTGTAGTCCACACATAACCTGGTGCTGCCATCCTTCTTTGGCATCAGCAACACTGGGGAGGCCCAGGGTTTTCCAGTGAACATGTCCCCAAACTCCTGTAACACTGCTTTGGATTTATTGAACCTGGGTAAGAGATAGCTGCTGGAGCATTGCTACCCCTTCCACTGAGGTGTCAGTCCAAGCCTCACCAAGGAGATCAGTCACCACATCTCCTCAGACTCCTCCAGCAATCCATTGTAAATACTCAGCACAAGGGCCTCCTTGTCATGGTAAGGTTTCATCATTTTAACATGGCACAATTTATGCCCCTGCCCCCTGCCTAGCAATTCTATCATATCGTTAATATCACTGACCTTCCTTACCACCTTGTAGGGTCCCTCCCAAGGTGTTAGGCTTCTGCTGGGTTCCCCTGGGATGATCCTATTAGTTGCCTGAGCTTGTCTTGAGATTTAGGACATATACCACAACAGAGTCTATGTGAGATTCACAGTCACTCTCCCACTCATCTCAAATTAAATCTAAAGGATCTCTCACCCAATGCCTATGCAGCAGCTCACAGGGTGAAAAACCTGTGGATTCCTGGGGAACCTCTCTGTAAGCAAACAGCAGATGGGGCAAGTATCTGTTCCAATCCCTCTTAAACTGGTCTGCAAATGCCCATAGCATGGACTTAAGTGTAGAGTTTAACCTCTCAAGAAGGCCATTAGTCTGGTGATGGTAGGGGGTGGTCTTTAGGTGCTTCACCCTACAGTACTTCCGTAGATAAGCCAGCAGGTCTGACATGAAATTGGCACCTCTGTCAGTCAGTATTTCTTTTGGGAAACCTACCCTGCTGAAAATCTCTAACAAAACATTTGACACTTTTTCTGCCTCAATGGAACACAGAGCCATTGCCTCAGGGTATCTTGCAGCATAATCTACTACCACTAGGATATACGTTTTCCCTGTGGAACTTGGGGTACACAGAGGCCCCACAATATCCATAGCTATACTCTGAAATGGCTCCTCAATCACAGACAAATGCATCAAAGGAGCTTTCACTTTGTCTTCTGCCTTGCCTACCTTCTGGCACTGCTCACAGGTCCTGCAGTACCCTGTTACATCTCTAGAAATCCCAGGCCAATAGAAGTTCTGCATAATATGTCTCTTTGTATATTTTATGCACAAATGACCTGCGAAGCGGTTATCATGGGCTATGGCTAGAAGTGCCAGACAGTAGGCTCTAGGCACTACCAACTGCTGTATTCTCTCAAACTCTAGCCCTCCCTCAGGGGTCCACTCTCTGTACAGTAATCCTTTGTCATAGTATATAGATTCCCCCTTCTCTTGAGAATCAGGTGCCTCACTAATTACCTCTCTCAGGGCTTGCAATCTAGGGTCTGAGAGCTGAGCCAGTTTCAAGTCTCTCTGTAACCCTTCCCAGCTCCCCTTCCACAGGAAGTCTGGTATCCTCCAACAGCGCTGCCTCACTGTCAGCCTGGGTACTACTCATCACCTCTGCCCTTGCCATCACTCTGTCCAAGGGAACATCAGTACCCACAAGCAGCTGTGGCTCACCTTCAGCCTCACTGCTATAAGGTAGCTCCCTCCCTGAAGTAACCACCTCACCAGTCCTAGCTGCAAGTGTGTGGATTGTCTGGGTCTTCCCCAGGCTACCAGACCTATATGCTTGTCTCCAAGCCTGACTGCATGTAACTGCATGAACACATGGTACTGCATTATCAAAATCATTCCCTATCAGGACATCTGCAGCGATATCCTCAAACACACGTACTTGCTAGCTTCCTTTTCTATCCTCCCAGTCAAGATGAACCATAGCCAAAGCTATTTGGAATGGGGTCTCTCCTAAAGTTCTTACTGGAGTAGACTGCCCAGGCAAATAGTGCTCCTCTGTAACAATTGCAGGCTTCACAATGGTTATGTCAGAGGCTGTGTCTCTCTTAGCAATGACCTCTTTGCCATTCACTAAGATAGGATATAACCTCTCGTGGTAGCTTGGTACCCTTGTTGTCTTGAGACAACCTACTGTTGGCATTTTGTCTTCCCCACTTACTGGCTCTCCCACCTTTTGTTCCCCACCTTGCTTCCATGGACATCTATATGTTACATGGCCCCACTTGTTGCATTTAAAACATTTAACCCTAAGTCCTGGACATGTACTTGGACTAGTGGCTTCCCCTGCCACAGGCAGATTCTGTTGGGGCAGTCTGGGCTGCTCATCATGGTTTACTTTAGACCCATGAGCAGCACTGTGTGTCCCTTTCCTGTGCAGTGATGCCCTGCTTGCTAGGTAAAGGTGTCCATTCTTCCCCAGCTCATCTACAGTAAGGCATTGTCTATCAGCTAACCTGATTCTCATGTCCTCAGGCAAAGAGTTAAGGGCTGTTTTCCTCACCAAAGGTCTGCCAGCCCTTCAGAAGTGGTGACCTGACATTCACTCACCCATTTATGAAAATAAGTGCTCAGTTTAGCAACATATTCACACACACTTTCATCTGCCTTGCGTCTGTGCTCACAAAACTTTTTTCTATAAGCTTCAGTGTTAGTTTAAAAAATTCTAGCAAATAATTCTTTAAACGTTATAATTTAGACAGTCATTATCAGACAGTTCAGACAGAACAGTTACAGCTTTACCATGGAGTAAGGGGGTCAGGAACCGTACCTAGAGCCCTTGGTCAGCATCATACTGTTTACATACCCTCTCAAACATATTACTGAAACTATCAAAATTATCCCCATCTGTAAATTGTGGAAGAAATTTACTGACCTTTGTTGCTTCTGGGGTTCGGTTACTCCCTTCCCCATTATCTCCATAACTCTGGTGAAGAGTCAGCATCTCCTTTTCATGTTGCCTCTGCCTCTCCTTCTCCTCAGCTTTCAGATGCCTCAGTCTCTCTGCTGCTTCCATTTCCAAACACTTGACCTCCAACTAAAGTCTCTTTAGCTCCAGATGGATTTTTAAGTCCTCTGTGGAAAGGTTGAGCTGTCCATTTTCTGAGAACTGTACATCCCCACAGCCAGTCTGATCATCCTCCTGGTTGCTATTCTCTGATGCAGCTGTGACTAAAGCAGCAATCATGTCTGCTTTAGTCAGGTTTCCATGTACCAGTCCTTTAACCTGGCACATCTCAGCCAACTGGCTCCCTGTCAGCTTGCCATACTCCTCTGCTGACATGCATGCCTGCTCTCCCTGACTAACTAAGCTAACAAAAGAAATAAAACAATTGTGATATGAACTCTCAATGTTCACTACATGGCTGATTTAGAGTAATAAAAACACCTTCAGTGATCACTGTACACAAGCAACAGGACTTCAATATCCACACCACTAAAAGTCACTTAATATGTGATGTGGTTATCTCACCACTGTCAGCCAATTAATATTTGATGTAGATATCCCACCACTGCTAAACAATTAATATATGATACGCCTGCACTGGCTCAGTAATCAAGTAGCCTCAATCCTCATAAATCACACCAGTGAGGGGTGTGTACATTTGGAGGATGACAAGTACACAGACAGTAAAGTGCAATTTCTGTTAAGAACACAAAGAGATCACAGTCAGTCTGGGGATGGTTTCTCCCTCTCTCTCCAGATCCCCATTAAGACTCCCCATTGGCACAACTATAGGGTTAAGATCTCAGCCAAAGTCAAGCCAAAACATCCAGCACCCTCTCTGTCCAACTAGTGCTTCTTGTCCCTGCTCAGCTAGCTGACACATACACACATTGAGATTTGATTTATTTGCAAACACACAGACACTCCTGGGGAAGGCTGGCACAGGTTCACTGGCTATGCCCCTTTCTGCCCAGACTAAAAGGTAGTAATCACTGCCACCAACCTTTATTTATCAGTTACCATCAGGCCCTACAAAAGGTGACCAATTCCACTGTGCAATGTTACTGTTATCCAAATGGTAAGTGTGACCAACAGCAAGGCTATTGGAGTGGCCTATACAGTTTCATCAAATACATATGCAAGTACTCTAACAGCTTAAATATCTCTACACAAAACCAACCACAATTAAAAGGTTTAAATATATTTAATAATAAATAATACAAGCAAAAGACGATACTCATTAACTCAACACAGTGACAGCAGAGTTCAGAATCACAGGAAATACTTTAAAAAATATTGCAGGACAGTCTCACATAAATACAGAAAACATCTAGACTAATTTTACTGTATTCCTATCTATCTCTAAGAGAAATCACTGTACCTAAATAATTTACTTACAGAGCAAGGCAAATGTAGATGAGAAGTGCTGGAGATGTTTACAGATCCAGAGCAAGATACAAAATGCACTGACTTTCTCTCTGAGATAGTTCTTAAATTAATAATACACATTACTGCTGGGTTAGCTAGATGACATCACTACTTGACACTTGCATCTAGTTCCCAGGCTAAACAGATACCAACAGAATTTAACAGTTCTCTGTCAAAAATACTTATCTCTTAGAAGCTGACACTTATCTCTTAGAAGCGTGCCAGGAACTGGGAATCATAAAACTGTAAAATACTTTTACCCTTAAAACCTATAATTATCTCTGTCTCAAACAATAGAAAGAATTTCCAACTGCAGACATTCTGTCTTCTACTTCTGGTAAACACACTCGTAAAATTCTTTATTTATTTTCTCAGACTTTGCAAGTTAATTCTGTATGTCCCAACGTCTGCGATGAAATCATACATTTGCAGGCATGTAGTCCATATACATTTTTGCTCTTCTCCAGCAGAGTGCAGTGTGGTTACATTTTTGAAGCTCACTACATAACATATAGTTTAATCATAGCATATAGTTCTCTTACATTTGTAAGGCAAGCCTGTGCATCATATTTATATTTACAAATGACATAGGATTATTTACAAAATTCTAACTAGCTGGGCTGGCATCCTTCACACTCCCAAGCCAGCTAGCTCACATAAACTGTTTCATGTTTGTTTGTCTTAAACTGACTGTTTCCTGCATGATACCACATTTTGATTTTACAGGACTACACAAAGTACTTCTGCTGCAGCTGCACCTGTAGCCCAACTTGGCTCAAATAGTAAAAAAAAACACAATGACCCCCATCAAATAGTCTAAGGGACAACTTGGACAAGCAGAAATGAGTGAAGGTGAAAAAGGTAAGACCAGTTCTCAGTAATATCTTTGTTAGTAATATAATGTGGCTTTCAGCATAATTTCTGTTGTCATACTTAGAGGGGTTAATTAGTTTTTTCTTTCATTTTAAAATAGGTCAGGTCAAGAAAAAAGAATGTCTTCATTTCAAGCTGTACCTACAGTAGTAGCAGTACCAATCACAAGCAGTGCAACTGAAGGCCCAGTGATCACCCATGCAGAGTAGTCAGATGGAGAGACACCTAAAGATGGAAAAGGTATTAGGTGTTCTCTGAGTCATACATTTCTTTATTAGTAGTAGTAAAATGATTTGCAAGATAATCAATGTCTTCATGCTTAGTGGAGGGTTTTATGTTTATTAGCAGGTCATGTTGACAACAAAAGAAGACCGTGTTCATTCCAAGCAGCTTGGAAGATGTCATTTGACTGACTAAATGAGAGCAAGCTTAGTTAAGGGTATGCATTCTGTAAAGTGTGTCACTGTAACATTAGTATTGGCCATGGAGGACACCATGATCTGCGCAGGCATATAGATACAGAGAAACACAAGACAAATAGAAAGCAGGTCGCATCTGGAAGGAATGTGACAAACATGTTTGTCACCCATGCCCAACAAGCAAGAACAGCTCAGAAAGCATTAATAGCTGAAGTGAGATTTCTTGTCTTACTTGCAGAGCTCAACCTACCCTTTAGTGCTGCAGATCATCTGCTGCAATATATGAAAAAAGATGATGAACTGTGGGGCCACTAAGCCTGCATACATTACACATGATGTCATGGGTCCAAAATATTAGGAAGATGCAGCAGCAATTTGTCAGACGCAGCCTTATTGCATTTATCTAAATCAGAGCTCTGATATGGAGGATAGTAAACTCCATGTGATTCTGGTTGGATTTGTTGACCAGGCAAAGTGTAGAAATGCCCCTTTGTGTGTCAGGTACAGGTGAAGCGATATACAACTGCCTTATGGAAAGTCTACAGAGATTCAATATTCCAGCAAATAATATGTCTGCATACTTGCCAGATAATGCTACAGTCATGGTTGGTAAATACAGCTCTGTATTGTCATGTTTAAAGATGGTCAGTCCTGATGTCTTCAATGTGGGTTACCTGTGCCACATAGCAGACCTTTGCATCAAATCATGTTTGAAAGCAATGAAATCACATGCAGAAGAGTTAATATCAGACATTTATAATCACTTTTCACATATTGCACAGAGGCAACAGAAGCTAAACAAAGTTGCATTATTTGTTGATATTGAGCCACTTGTACTTATCTGACATGCCCCCACTCATTGTCTGCGTCTTCATAAAGTTGTAAAGCGAATACTGTACCTGTGGCCTGCGCTGTTATCATGCCTCCAATTGTATGAACCTTGGTCACACTTAATAGACCTCATAACAGAATGGCTGAATAGTCATGAGGTAAAACTGGTATTCCTTTTCCTGAAGTCTGCTATGGAGTCTCTCCTCAAGTTCAGTGTGCAATTTCCGGCCAGAAGCAGTCAACTTCTAACTCAGTACAGTGATATCACAAATCTTCTACAGGAGTATGCAACCAAGTTATTGAAGCCACATGCTGCTGTAGAATTTCTAGGTAGTATCAGTACCACCAGTAATATTTTGAGGACGACAATAATATTTTTCACCAAAGACACCTTCATGTTGGACCTGATGTTGAAAACTATCTGCATGAAAATGGTGATGGCATTGTTGGTGCTGTAACTGAGCACACCTTGTATAAGCAAGTAAAAGCATTTTATGTTGCAGTCCTTTTGAAAATGAGAAAGCATTTGACTGTTGGTGATGTCATACTGCAAAATATGGGCAGTGTATTGAGCCCTTCTTTGAAATTAAATCTCGACATTGACATTGTAATGAACATTGCAACTTGTCTGGGACTTTGCAAGTCATGGCAAGAGCATAGACAACTTAAGGCTGTGCTTGGCATAAACCAAGTTATTAACTTCAAACTGCCACAGCAGCAGCACAGCCAGGACTCTGAAACAGATACATATCTCCTCAAGTACTGGTCAACAGTCCTACAAAGCCCTGAATCTGAAGGAATACCTCTCTAAGCAATTCATATTAAAGGTGCTTTGTTTGCTACATTCAAATGATAAACCTGAGTGAGCATTCAGCATGGTGAAAAAGGTTAAAACAGATTTGAGGCAGTCATTACATGTCAAAACATTTAACTCATTACTAGCAGTTGAAATAAAAGAGGACAGTGTTTTTCTGTGCTAGTCCCACCACCCGTTCTACAAGCAGCAAAAGAGCAACTATAGCTTACAATAGAGAATGTGCCCTCCAGGCAACACTACCAGACCCAGAGTCAGAGGCCATCATGACTAAAGAAGGTGAAGAGCAAGAGGAAGTAATCCATGATCTGTGATGGAGTATTTAAAATAATTGGTTATTTTATTTGGTTGCCCTTTTTGTTTCATTTTAACTCTGTGATATGTGACTGAGTTTACTTTGTATTAGTTCAGTAGTCAGTTAACAGGTAGAAATTTGATTTGTATTTATTTTAGTTCTATTTTATACCAGTTTAGAAGCCAGACCTTATTTAATTTGTATTTATTTACACTTTATACCAGCCAGTGTAGTAGTTGTTAGAAATAATTCATTTGATTGTAATGTTTACACAGATTGCATTTATTTTAATTTTACATATATAGTAGACTAGTACTAGTACAAGTTCATTTTATTTTTTGGTACTTACGTATTATCACAACCAGATTTTTGCTTTAATACCGCTTGCTTCCCGGTGTGTGAATGTAACTATAAATATATACAGAATCACACTGACAATGTTAACTTTATTAAAAATCATTGTTTAGATAGGAAAGACAGTGGGCCAGATTCACGATGGCTTGCACGGAGTCTACGAGTAGAGTAAGACTCCATGCAGCCATCATGTCCGACGAGCGATCCAGGAACAGCCTGTAGGGGCGTGTAAGAGAGCTCCTAAAACATCTCCTACACGGACAGGGCTGGGATATGCAAATTACCTCACTTGCAGCCTAAAGGCATGCAAATGAGGTAAATTTGCGATCCAGGAAGCACAAATCTGTCCGAGTAGGAGACGTGTTAGCTGCAGAAATGTTCTCAGTTGACAACTGGGTACCATTCTGCAAATAGCACAATGGAGCCTTGTCAGCTCCAAATAAAGGTCACATATGGTTGAGGAAGCATATCAATGGTCAAATATATGGCCATTGGAAAGTTTCCCAGATGCAAATTTAATTTTAATTTCCAATGTTTAAGCATAGCGCAGTGCCGCTCAAATGGGGTGCGCTATACAAATCATAAAATTAGACAATAAAAGCCACAAACGGGGAATTTATGAAAATTGTTAAATGACAATGTAAGGAAATAGCAGGCTGAAGACAACATGGCCACCGAGTAGGGGTTGTTAAGGGGAGAAGCCCAGTCTAAGACATGTAACCAAGCATTAGTAGGCAATCCTATGTAAATGAGTGCTAGGATAGTGAATCACACTTTTACATAGCAAATGAGCACAGTCAGTAGAGTGTAGGAGTAGGATATGGGGAGGAACAGAGTAGGAGATAGGTGACATCACAAGGGGGGTATGTATGAAAGTAGTGAAGCTCATTGGAGCACAGTGGCATGTGTTAGCTGTCAGTTAGACATCATGGAAAGAGGTGTGTCAACAGGTAGGCCAGGGAAAGCCAAGAAATGGAAGGTGTATACTGTGAATAACACCAAAGTTTCTTGCTGGGCAGGTATGTGCGTATGTGCGTGCCTGTAAACTCGAGTAAGACAGAGTGCGCGCGTGGAAGCGTGAGTGCACGCGTTTAAGCTGAAGTAAGCATGTATAAGGCTGTTGGAAGACCTGTAAGCGTGTTTGCGCTGGTGTGCGCGCGTTTTAACCCGAATAAGCAAGTTTTAGTCCATCTAAGCATGTGTGCATGCGTGTGAGCTGCTGTGAGTGTGTTTCTGCTTGTATGCGCATTGCTCCCCCGAGGAAACAGAAAGGAAAAAGGAAGCACAACAAATAGTAGGAAGCTACCAGGGAATACTAGTAGAGCTAGCAGGTACAAACAATCAGAATCAGGCAATTATACAGGCAGAACACTAGCCCAGCCCATCACTTAAAACTCTGCAAACAACAGTGCAGTTTGTTTCTCTCAAGAGACACTGCAACACTGGAGTAAGCTACTAGAAGTGAAAACTGAAAAAGCTACACTCAGACAAAAAATGCTAGGGGCTGCCATAAGGCGACATATGCAACGTGCTGAGGGTGGTGACAATGTAAATGCTGCCGGTCAACCTACAGTGAGGAGACGGAGAAGAATGTACAGGCTCAGGGTCACCTACCAGGGGTTACATAAGCTGGAGATAGTGGAGCGCTATAGAGTGGACAGAGACCTCCTGCAGCAAATTGTTGAGCTGTGCAGGCCACACCTCACACACAGAACCAACAGAGGGGAACCCATCCCAGTGGAAACCAAGGTATGTGTTGGCCTAAGAATACTAGCAACAGGTACCTTTCAGAGACCAACTGGTGATATGATGGGGATATCACAGCCATCAGCATCCAGGGTACTGCACCAATTCCTGGATGCCATGTCAGCACATGTCCGTGATCATGTATATTTCCCCAATTCCCATGCGGTATTGGCCAGCAATATGCGCCTCTTCCAGCAAATAGCAGAATACCCTGAGGTAGTGGGCGCAATAGACTGCACGCATATATGCATCAAAGCACCAGCTGGTGAGCAGGGTAGGGCCTACATTAACCGCAAGGGCTTCCCCTCCATCAACTGCCAGGTCGTGTGTGATGCCCAGGGCATAATAATGAATGTGTGTGCTGGCTGCCCTGTAAGCTACCATGATTCCCATATTTGGCATCTGACGCAGCTGTACCAGACATTTGCCAATGGGGACATCCCACATGGTCACTTAGTGGGGAATGCTGGTTATGCACTGGAGCCATGGCTGATGACACCCATCAGAAATGCATAAACACCTGAACAGGAATGCCATAATGAGGCACACGCACAAACATGAAATGTAATCGAGCATGTGTTTGGGTTGCTCAAGTCATGGTTCCAGTGCCTGGACACACCTGGTGGAGCCTTGCAATACTCACCAACTACATGTACCCAAATTGTCATGGTATATGCTATTCTACATTATATGATTCTGCGAAAACAGCTGCAGCAGGACAAGCATAGGCCTGTGCCAAACAGCCCCCCACCAGTGCCAAGGCCATCACAGGCAGAGCGTGACTCGGAGGAGGAACAACCTGAGCCTGCCCCAGTAGGCAGAAGGAGGCATGCCCAGTATGCCTTGGCCTTGGCAAAGAGGCAATGCATAGCACATACACTGGCTCAGTAGGAACCCTGGAAATTATACCTCTCTCTGACTCACACATATAGTAAAAGGGATGCCTAACTTGACACTACTTGTTTCCAAACATGTATAGGGAGTGCAGTATGTGCATCTGACATAGGCAGCCCTGTAGCACCACCTGAGGCATGATTGCCATGTGTTAAGCAATGTAAGGTAGTGCTAAACAGCATTTACCACCATGTAGTATATGCAAACTTGATGACCTTGAGTATCATCCTACCCTTACCAAACATGAGGCCACAATATGAAGACAAGATGATCAGTTACAACAATTGGCTTAAGTATTGGTGTCAGTGAAAGGGGATACAATGCCTGTCAGCCTGGGATGACATGCTCGACAAGACATGATGCTTCGTTAGGGATGGATTTCACCTATCACATGTGGCCTTTTGGATATTGCCAAAGGCTCTTTTCTACCCCATAGTGCCTTTTTTAGGTAAGGCTCAAAACACAAACCCACCTCCATAGGTATCACAAGGGATAAGAAACTATAAGTAATGCTACTCAATACCAGATGTCTAAACTGCAAGATGCACACACTCCAAACTCTCCCCAGCATGGAGAATGTTGATATCTGTGCAGTAACAGAAACCTGGTTCAAGGCTCCCAAGAGCACCCTAGCATTAACAGGTTACACCTTATACCATGCTTTACAGCTGCAAAACATGGAACAAACTACAAAAGGAGGGTGAGTATCAATATTTTTCAAAGATACCCACACCCCCAGGTTGGTGGCACAGCATGAAGCATCAGAGACTATCCATGTGCAACTAACAGTGGCTAAAACTGCCTTCCAGTTCATAGCCTGCTACAGACCACCCTCCTAAACCCAGGAACCATACTTGGCCGACTGGAGAACACATGAAAATATGAAGGTCTCCCCCAAACACCATTATATTGGGTTACTTCAACTACCCAAACATAGACTGTAAGCATTACCCTAGCCCCAACAGCCTAGCCCAAAAGTTCCCAGAATTTATAAACCAAAATGCTATGGAACAACTTGCTACCACTCCCACAACAGGGGAAAACATACTAGACCTGATCATCACCAACACGAGGACTCTATGCCCAAGACCAGAAGTGTATCCCTCACTGGTAAGATCAGACCAGAGAGTAATCTCACTGGATATTTGCATCCCGATCCCAGCCCATGGCCAGAAAAACACAGTGAAAATTATTCACTAAAGCAAATGTCACACTCCTCAAAACTGAGGTGGAATCCTTCACAGCCCCTGTGCCTGTGGAAAATATGGCCCAGACCTCATAACCCTATATAAACGCATTCTATGAACACCTTCAGGAATGCATGGATCATGCAATCCCAAATAAAACCAAGACCCAATCCTCCAAAGCCAGGCATCCTGTCCGGTGGACCCCAGCCATGAACAAACCATACAATACAAGGAGGAAGCTACTATATGATAGATCAAAATCCCAAAAAGGGAAGGCATCTCTATCAGTATTATTGAAAAACTATGGCCAAACATAAGATCGTCTAAGGCCATCGATGAGATAAACATTGTACAGGACACCAAGGATAATCACAAGTCATTCTTTACTTATGGTAGGAACCTGTGTGGGAATCCCCAGATATGCTCAGAAGTAGTCCAAAATGACAAACAATGCACCAAACCCACAGACATTGCCAACATCTGAGCTGACAGGTTCAGTGCAAACTCCCCCCCATCCCCACCAAAAGGGCAAATATCTATCCCAGCAGAGTGATGGCCCCCTGACATTGCAGATGCTCAGGTAACAGCCAGCCTCTCCAAAGCAAAACACACAGCATCAATGGGACCAGACAGTGTCCTGGGCTGTGTCCAACATGAACCCCAAGAAGAAATGAACACAACCATAAAACCACTGTTCAGTCTCAGCCTTACCACAGGATATGTACCCAAAGAGCAGTGTACAGTAACAGTGGTCCCTCTCCACAAAGGTGGTGCCTCAATGGATACTGCAAACTAATGCCCCAGAAGCCTGAGTAGCTTGGTATGCAAAGCTATGGAAAGGATCATCATGGACCTCAGAAATAAACATATTGGGGACCTACAGACACTGGATCCTACCCAGTTTGGCTTTGTTAAGTGCAGATCCTGCCTCTTATTTGGAACAGTCACCAAGGCCATTGATGAGGGGAAGGTGGTCCACACAGCCTACCTGGGCCTCGCAAAAGCCTTCGGTATAGTACCCCACTTGGTCATCATAGGTAAGATCACCAGCTTCCATATAAACCCCTGTGTCAGTAGATAGGTTGCAAACTGGCTCAAGGACAGAACCCACATGGTCAGAAATGCTGGAGCCATGTCAGACCCCAAACCAGCTACAAGTGGCATCCCACAAGGCTCAGTACTGGGACCTCCCTTGTTTGGTATATATTTCTCAGAGGTACAGGCCAACACAGAAGGACTGTTGGTGAACAAGTTTGCAGATGACTGAAAACTTGGCGCCATAATCGACCCTCCAGCTGACACAAGCATCCTACAAAAGGGCCTCATAGAAACAGACAACTGGTGCCAGAGCCATGTCCTCAAGCTAAACACAAAACAATTGTATAGTCCTCCCCTTTGTCAAAAACTAAGTGCCCACAAATTACCACATAGGTGGTAACCCATTAAGTATGGAAGACGTGATAAGGGACCTGGGGACCAAAGCTGATAGCAATCTCTCATTCAATAACCACGTGGCCAAAGTGTTTAGAAAAACATTTCATATAGCCCACCTAATCATGAAGGTATTCACATCTACATCAGGGGAGATCATCGTGCCTCTTAATTCATCCCTCATCAGGCCCATAATTGAGTACAATGCCCCTTGTGGTATGCACCTTATCAGACACCTGCAGCAGCTGGAAAGACCACAAAAGTACCTCACCAGGAGCATCAAAGGGCTCAAACACATGCATTTGCTGCCCAGTTAAAGAAACTGCAGCTCCACTCAGTGGCATACTGCCTGCCCAGAGGCAATCTGTGTCTGATGTATAAAGCCATGTCCAACCTGGAATCAATGGACATGCTGCACCTCGGAAAATCAGAATCCCATCAAGCTAAGTGCTCAAAAGACCTGAACCTCAGGACTGAAATAAATAGGACATGCTGGAGTGACAGATTCATAATCCAGAGACCCCCCCCACTCTTGAGTAAACCCTCACTCCAGGTTAGCTAGAGTCCCTCATTGACTCTCTTCAAGAGGAATCTTGATGAGTGGATGGGAGATTGTAGGTTTACCCTGGGTATCACTTCTATGTCACTGTTAGACAGAGGCACAGTATACTAACCTTGAAAAATGTCATGGCAAACTCCACTTAAAATGTGTGTTGAAAGACAAACACACTCTGGCTAGGATTATAAATGCCCTAGGGCAGATAGCCTAGTATGAACCTATGAACAGAATCACACACACCAACTAGTACAACTGTGGTCAATGTGGAGTAATGTTTGGCAATGTCCACCCAAGTTGGTGAATACACAGCAATGTCGGACAAGCCTGGTTTAAGTAGGCCATAGCTGAACAAAATGCAACATGCTCATAGTTGCCCAACTGGCCCTTAACCAGACTGGTCTGCTCAGTATGAACATTTGAAGCAGTGATGGGACTCAAAACCCACGATACTGTGCACTATAGTGAAAGTACTGAACCACTACACCATTGCAGTGTTCAGCCAGTATGAGAGAATGTTGCCAAGTCTTTGCAAACTATCACATGGAAACCCTGCAGGCACAGCATAATCCCTGTTGAGTTGTGACACAAAGGAGTCTGGCAGTAAGAACACAACATGACTTCCAACACACACAGTATAAATGTCAATATTGGTCATGCTCACACACAACCAGAAATGTAGTGGACTCCAGATCACAACATATGGAAAGGTCACACTGGGCACGCTCACACACTTGGATAAATGAGACATATGTCAGGCAACAAACCATGGAAAGCCTGAACTGGACATGCTCACATACTTAGGCCATGTCTAAGTATAGCAGTCAGTCACACATATCTGGCAGTTGTATGTGTTAAGCCAGGAATCTCCCACAATCCAGCAATCTGCCCTGTGCACACAGTTAAATGACAACAGACACATATTATTATACTGGAACCCTGTCATGATCAAACATGTTACGCAGATACACAAGTTGTTCATAGAAACTGGGAAAGCTATGGCAATAAAGACCTGCAAACAGTAGCAGCAACAAATATTGTGCATCCTGAACATAAATATAGGTGCAGAGGTCAATACTAGGCTGTCTGCCCTAGGGAATTCATAAGCCTAGGCAGAGTGTATTTGGCGTCCACCTCCCCAGTAGAGTAGCCTACTGTGCCTCTGTAAAGTAGGTCACAGAAGGAACTCTTTAAGGCTAGTTTGCTGTGCCTCTGTCAAGCAGGGACACAGTGGAGATCCCCGGGGTGAATTTGCAATTTCCCATTCATGCGACTCTATTTCGCTGGAAGAGGGTTGGCGAGGGGCTATGTCTAACTTTAACTGAGATTCAATTCCAGAGTGAGGGGAGCCTCTGGATAATGAATCTGTCCCTGCAGCATGCCCTATTTAAGTTTGTGCTGAGGTTTAAGTCCCTGGAGTGTTATGAGGTGGAGCATGTCCATTACTTCTGGGTTTGAAATGGCTGCATACGTCAGGCATAGATCACCTCTGAGTAGGCATTAAGCAACTGAGTAGAGCTGGACATCCTTTAGTTGAGCTGCATAGGACATCTGTGTGTAGCCCATGATCCTCTTGGGGAGGTACTGTTGTGTTCACTGTAGTTGCCGCAGGTGTTGGGTAAGGTACACCCCAAAAGGGGCATCATAGTCAAACGTGGGCCTGATGAGTGACTAGTAGAGGGCCACAATGACCTCCCATGATCTACATGCAAACACCCATGTGATAAGGAGGGCTATATAAAGGTCTTTGCAATGACTCTGTCAATGTGATTAGCAAAGGAGAGGTTATGATCTATGTGGGTCTGTGGGATATTGCTCTGTTATGTAGTAGCTTCCTCCTTCTGTTGTACAGCTTATATATGGCTGGGGTTAACCAGACAGGTCTCCTGTTTTGGAGGAGTCATGGTTTTATTTGGGATAGCATGATCAATGCATACCTGCAGGTGCTCATAAAATGCGTTTGTAAAGGATTCTGCAGATTGGGTTGTATTATCCTCCAGCATGGGGCCTTTGAAGTATTCCACCCCAGTCTTTACAAGTGCAAAGTCTGCTTTTGAGAAATTCTTTACAGTGATTTCCTTGGCTGGGGGTGGGGATGGGATATGGATGTCCAGGGAAAGTTGTTTATGGGCTGATCTTAACAATGACGGTTCTACCTCTGGTGTGGAACATAGAGTCCCCATGTTGGTGTTGATCAGGTCCAATATGTATTCCGCCTTGTGGGTGTGGTGACTGGTTGTCCCATAGCACGTGGATTCACAAATTGTAGTGGCTGTAGGGTGATGTTGTTGAGGGCCTGAGTAGTATCTCCAGTCAATATTTGTGTACCTGAAGTCAACCACTATAATGGTGTGTGTGAAGACCTGCATATCCTACACTGTTCCCAGGAAAGCCAAGTGTGGTTACTGGGTATGGGGGTGGTCTGAACTACACACCAAACCAAAAGGCAGTTTTGCACAATGGTAGTTGTATATGTATGACCTGTCATGCTTAGTGCAGTGGAACCAACCCAGAGGTGTGTGTATCTGTGATGTATATGGATACACCCCCTACTTGTGTTGTGTGTTACAAGTCCTGTGGTCACGAAGCATGTTATAGAACATAACCTGGCAGTGCCAGTGTGTATATGTGACCATGAACTAGGCATCTGTTAATGCACAGATATTGTTATCCCCCATACTGAGGGATAGTTAAAGATGTACATTCTTCTTTGGAAAGACTGATGATGTCAGCACCCTATAAATACAGCAGGAGAAGAAAAGTCAGCCAGTAATGCGAATAGCGTGCTGTGATAATGCATCTCTCTCAAGTATCATAACATAGTTCGGTAGGGGGTTGAATCCTGCAAATGCCGTGTGTGTGTGGGGGGGGCATGGGGTGTGTATGTATGCAATTCTCTGTGAAAGGAATGGCCTTTTTGAAGACTGGGATAACACACTAAAAGATGTACATTCCTCTTTGGAAAGACTGATGATGTCAGCACCCTATAAATACAGCAGGAGAAGTGAAATCATCCAGTAATGTGAATAGCGCGCTGTACTAATGTGTCTTTCTCAAGTATCATAGTATAGTTAGGTAGGGGTTTGAATCCTACAAATGCCATGTGTGTGTTTGTCAATGTGTTGTGTGTTTTGCTTTTATTATTGTATGACATATTATTATAACAGTAATTTCAATGCACACATCAGGTATGTGTGTGCCACATACAGATATGTACCTGTGACCTTTAATAGTTCCTATGTGTGAAGCCTGCCCCATATGAATACAGTTGTTACCTTTGCCAGCATGTGCTGCAGCTTACCAGACCTTATGCCATACACGTATGTTAGTGACAATGCAGGCTGCTGCAGTGATCTGTGTCCTAGGCCAACTATGTGACACACACCCATGAAAGCTTTGATAGATTAATGTGGGTGAGGGTTCATGTCTGGAGTATATGTCAGACATGTTAAAACACAGCAAAGTCTGTGAGTGATGGACACCCAGTGTAGGTGTATGGCAACTGTTGCTGATATGCATACAGACACCTTCTTGCTTAGGTGATACACCGAGGGACTGCAGAATACTTTTGGAAATGTGAATATCACAGGAAAGACAAGATAACACTTGTCCACATGTACACACCATTACCCGTTCTACATGATGGGTGCTACCACCTACATGGTACTGTTGAAATACTATGTTAACTACATGCCTATGCCAATGCCATAGTTGCATTATAGCAATACAGCATGGCTTGGACAACAGGTATCTGTCCGTATGATACCCTTGTGGTGGTTAGGTGTGTCATGTGTAGAATGCATTGTAGGCCACTGTATGTATTTGCAGTCGTGGATGGACATATCCGTAGTGTGTTGGCATGTACGTGAGACTACTATATGCCAAAGAGTATTGTTCCCAGGGATGTGTGGGGCTCAGTAAGAATGGCTACTGGTATAGTGTAGTACTGCAGGGATATCACTGACACATGGTTCCTACATCTGTGTATCAGTTGAGGAGACACCATGTAATGACCACTGAATGTCAGGCTATGCAAGCTGTGTATACTATCAGAATGCAGACCATTGACATTTGGAAACTGTATCACCCACAGCATACTGTCAAACCATGTCATGTTCCGTTCTAACCATGTTCACAAATGTACACCTGCAACTCAGTGCTGCAAACATCACACATGTAATGTCCACACCCCAACACATGCAGGCACAGGTGCACACAACAGCCATGTGGCACATGTGCAGCCAGTACACTTTGGGAATTAACACTGGTGTATACAAAACTGCAATGACAAACATAGGTAATGCATCATGCATGCTCAAATATACCCACAACAATATCATTACACTGTACTTTTATCAACATGATAATATTACTGCAGTGCTATGTAGTCACCCTGTGCATCAGCACCATGCTGCCCTGTTCCTGCATCAATGTTACAGATGGCAGGAGGTGGCACAGTTTCATCATATGCACAGGGTGTGTACTTGGTTTGCCAGAGTCTGCCATTGACACATCCAATTGACATGTATGTGTGTGTGTGTGTGTTAGTGAGGGACAACAGTACAAAATGGGGCAATGTTGCTGCAATGTGTTTGTGTATGTGTTAGCCCTAGGTGTTAGCATTATGTGTGTGTGTATGCATGCACACAGTTTCACCACGTGGCTGCCATATACGGGTGTTTGTGGACAGCCATAGACTGTACCTGCCAGGTCATACAGATCACTGTCTCTGGCCACGGACATGGTACCTGTGCCTGGTGGAGGCTGCTACGGACAGTATCAGGTACTAAGCCAGACTGAGTACTGTCATCAGAAGCAGTGGGTTGTTGATTGGACATATGGCTCTGCTGGGACTGTCCAGAGCCACGTGCACATGGTCTTCTCGGATGGTCTAATGACAGCATAGACCCAGCATTGCTGGGGCTGATACTGGCACTATGGGAGCAGCTGCGGGTTTGTTGTCGTCCGCGATGACTGCCAGCTGATAATGTTCCTGGCGTACGTACACATCGACACCTCAAAGGTCCTGCACTGTCCTGGCTCCTGGACATGTAGTTGTGGAAGAGATATAATGTGTCCCCCCAACGTCTATCAATGACCTCGCTGATGTTACCGATGGCAGACGCAACGTCACGCATAGTATCATTCATAGCGATGCGATGTGCTCTAAGCTCCCTTGGACCCTGTCTGGTGTACCGTTCCATACGTGCCTGTGCCTGCATTACAGCCCGGAACATAGCTGAGGTTGAAAGACCTCTGTGAGCACGTCTGACAGGGGCAGTATGACCACGGATGCTCCCACGAGAACCCCTGGACATCTGCCTGTGTGGTACCATGTCAGAAATCTGGCCATGGCTGCTGTGAGGGGATGCATGTGCCAATGATACCACACTAACCTGGTCAATGCCCACTGTATGCTGTCCCTCAGCTAAGGACATTGGTGACAATGGATGTATCGGCAGGATGACTGTGCACATTGATAGGGTTGACTACTGTGTAGTGTCAATTGGCTGACCAATGACAGACCCTGTCACACCTCCCTGTGCCATTACACATGTATCATCATAATCACTATCCCCAGCAGTGGCTTCAGGTTCCCTGGAGCACGCCACCAGAGCAACATCAGAACCTGTGAGAGGAAGATAGGAAATACAGTTTACAAATGTGTACACGATATTAGCACACAGGCGCACATGCCCACATACACACATGCACACAGGCACACAGGCGCACATGCGCACATGCACACAGGCGCACATGCATACAGGTGCACATGCACACAGGAGCACATGCACATGCACACATGCACACAGGCGCACATGCACACATGCACACAGGCGCACATGCACACAGGCGCACAGGCGCACAAGCACACAGGCGCACAAGCACACAGGCACATAAGCGCACAGGCACACAGGCACACAAGTACACTCCTCAGTACAGCAGATACAAACACAGACACACCTACAATCCAACACATACACAGTTTTAGGGTATCAGTAGCACAAGGAAAAACATCACTGCACACGTGTCAGCATGCAGATTATGTGTTGCACAGGAACATGCAGTGCAAGTGTAGACAGCCCTTGTTAATAACAGTATACGTGTACTTGATGCTTGTGTGTAGTTGTTCAGTGATTGTCTCCACCCTGGGACACAATGTGTACAAGGACATAACAATGTTGTGCAAGTGTTACAAGCTGTGGGTGCATATATTTGCACACACACACACACACACACACACACACACACACACACACACACACACACACACACACACACACACAAAACACATGACGGTGCTACGCAATGACTGCTATGTGTACTTTTGTGGTTAGCGGAACTGGATGTAGTGTAGTAACGTGAGCCATGATCAACATGCTTCTTGTGGTCAGTCAACAATAATAATGTGTGCCAGACAGGCAGCTAGCATGCTGTACCTGATGTGCAGTAACATGACTACATCCACAATTACACAGCCATTTGTTACATGGGTTTGTAAGTTGGCCAGTAGTGAGCATTGCCTAACATGAATGTATTATTTGTTCAAGACTGTTGCACAAAGACATGATAGTCCTCTACCCCTAAGGTATATTATATGTGCTGCATAGATGATAAGTGGGATACTGAAGGGTGGCCATACAGCAGGTGTCATAATTGTACATGTGTAGCAGGCTAAGGTGTAGTGTGTATGCCAAACGTGTGTGTTGTGTACATGTGTATCAGGTATGCCTATACAATGTCCAGTACTGTGTTGCCACACATGTGTGTCATACTCTGTGTATTGCATGTGAGTGAGGCAGCTATTGAGAATAATGGGATATGCATAGTCTCACAGCAAACATGCACAGCATGCATTATGCGTAGGTGTGTTACATGTGCACAGACTACACCTCCATATGACATGCACATGTCATTAGCAATAGCATTGTTATTACACACTCACCAGCATGGATTGGCTGCCTTGCTGTCACTCCAGAGGGACCTGCAAAAATATGACAGTGATTGCCAGTGACCACAACTGTACCATTGATACTGTGAGTATGATAAAGTACAGTAGTACAACAGGTGTTTTTCACAGGTGTACAGATTATGCTCAGAATATCAATCTTGCAGAAGAATAGGCAGGTTAACAGCTACACAAACAGTACACATCTCACACATGCATAAACTACCAGTACAGAGAATAGTCAACTACAGATATGGCATGTTACCTGCATGCTCCATTTCAACATGCTGGGTGGCTCCGGCCTCCATGATGACACATATTTGTGGATGTTGCTGTTGTTGGCCTGGAGCCACAACACTTAGGAGGTGCTCCTCTACACTGGTGAGGGGGGGTGGATAGGTACCCCACCGCCTGTGGCAAGCTGTTGTCTGTGGATATCAGACGCACGCTGCCGGACATTTATTTATTTTATTATTTATTTCAGTTTGATGACCGGGGAGGTCCACTGGGCTCAGGAGCCCATTTTCAGTGGAGGCCCGGGGAGAAAAGCTCCACATTACAAAATACAAAGATAAAAAGAATAAAAAGAATAAAACAAAATACAAAATACAAAAGATAAAAATAAACATAAGATTCAAGGTACAGATACATAAGGATGCAACCGTCAGTCTACATGGTATGAATGCTGGTAATTTTTGATACAGAGGTAATAAAAGGAATGGTGTTTACATTACATATTATTTATGTACAACACTTAGGAGCTGCAGTGATGGCGTACCTGCTCATATGTCTGGTTATGCATGCCTATGTCATTTACCCGACGGACAAGATCTTGCCACAGTGCAGCCCTCTCATGCTGGTTCTGGCTGGTCCTGGAAAACAGCACACAGTAATTCTGCACCAGGCTCTGGTGGATCTCCTGATCCTCTGCTGCTGTATAAGGTGGGTTTTGCTGATGCACCATCACCCTGGAAGGAAAAGAAAAATATGTGAGCAAGTCATGTGGCACACTTAATATTCTAATGTACTGATATCACTTAACTGCCATATATAGCATCTGTCTATCAGGGGATACACATGTTCGATACCACATATCAGTGCTCAGCCCACAACTGTCTGACAGTGCCTGCCACACTCCATACAACAAACTAGTATACACAAGCACTCGGCACACTGTGTGGGATACAATGCACAACCTCACACTGGGGGTATGTATCAAGCTAATGGATAAAGAATATTGTCATCCCGGGCAATGAATACAATGCACATTTACAGTTTCAACGGTAATCCACCCCAGACTTTGATGCCATACCCCTACCTGACATATGTGCACAGTTGTTACTATAGCCAGCATACTGCTGTCACAGAGTATACATGCTGCCGGGTACACACACATACCTTGTAACACACATGTGATTGCGGTCAAGGTACAGGCATCATTACACACACATTACACATACATACAACACACAAATGTATGACAACACAGATGAGCATTAACTGTGTACTTTATAGTGCTTTGTGCCCCTACTTACAGATACCTATGCATGAGGTATGTAATCTGTGCAGACTACAGGAAACACACCAGACAGTGTTACCAGGGAATGTGAACATACACCATACTGTAGTGTTTAGGCCTACAACATCAGTTAGTACAACAGTTCATATGTGGGCTGGATTAAACAGCAGTACCACTTACTGAGCATACATGTATTGCTTCTGCCTACGATGGGACACTGCAGTTGTACACAGGGAAGTACGGCACAACATATGCCAATCTACTATGTTTGTATCCCGATAACTAACACATCTTTCTCTGGCCTCACACCAAGGACACCAACTACCATGACAGACACAAACTCACACTAAGCTATCACACCTTTACAGACCTTGCACACAATCAGTGTCACACTCATTTAACATCACATAGCTGGTATTGCACTGAGTACATGTGTGTGTGCATTGTGTCATAGGTAGGTACTATGCTATTGGCCCTGGGCCTAGGGCAGCCTAGCCATATGCTACCCTGCCCTTTGGGACACATGTAATGTGATTTTACTTGCTCCTGTGAAACTGTTACACAGAGGTGACTCACAGGGCATACTACCTATCTCCATAACATTCATCGGGGTATGGATGACATCTACTAACCTCTGTGTAGGAAATATACAAGGCACTCTAGCTGTGGTTTTGAGAGTCAGTCTGCATAGGGAATGTGTTTGAGGGCATTATCAGTCTTTGTTATGTATGTCTGTGGCCTTTCCACTTGCTGTAGTTCTCATGGGAGATAAATACTGCATAGGACATTGTGAGGTGTAGAGGGGTACACTGACTTACATTTCCCTAGCTGACACACCTTTTGTGATGATACGTACCATGTACAGGGATTACAAGACTAGTGTGCCACTGTAGATATCAAAGGGGAGGCTATTGTACACCTGTATCCCATGTTCCCTTCTGACACCTCCAGTGGTAGGCGGGCAGCCACCTATGTGGTAGTTAGTGGGTAACATGTTATGGAATGGGGTATGGTACTGCAGTATCAACACTGGTGTTCATTCCATGCCTTGGTCACCAGGCACCTGTTGCAGTACATCTGCTATATATATATATATATATATATATATATATATATATACACACACACCACTATATATAACCTTATATATATATATATATATATATATATATATATATAGACATTCATATCTATCTGTATATATGTATGTATCTACATATATATCTATATATGTATGTAGCTATTATATCTATATGTATATACATATTCTATCTATCTATCTATCTATCTATCTATCTATCTATCTATCTATCTATCTATATATCTCTATCTATGTGTACATACCTCTCTCTCTCTCTATATATATATATATATATATATATAGATATGTAGATATATAATATATATATATATATATATATATATATATATATATATATATATATATATATATATATATATATATAGATATATGTATGTATATATATATATATATATATATATATATATATATATACACACACACACACTTCTAAACATCCATTGCTGTACATATACATGCACATGTAATCACATAGACTGCCCACCTTTCATGGTGGGAATATCACTTCTGAAACAGTTGCGAGACATACCATTCTGTAATGATATTGCACAGTGTTGTGCATAATGCATTATGCTGTCCTCAGGCCATATAGCTGTAGCAGGCCTCACTGGCTCAGTCCCACAGAAGTCCACCACCACATGACATATACCTGCACTGCATGCTGTTTTCAATGCCACACACTACCACCTACATTGATATGTGCACAGAGCAACCTTCAACTACATATGTATGTCCAGCCTTCACTAACAGTTGCAGTATGTCCCTTGCCCTATGCACATCTGCATATACATATAGATACAGACTGCTAACACATATGGAGGGTTCACAGTATGTAGATTATTAGATTATGTAGTTTACATTACCTTTGTCTCTGACAGCTTTTTTTCTGCTGGCTTGCTGGCTTGCTTTTTATTTTTATTTTTTGGTCTCTGTCTCTATCTCTCTCTCTCTCTCTCTCTCTCTCTCTCTCCCTCCAGTTGCTGCAATGATATTATTGCATGTGTGGACTGGCAGTACAGGCTGCTTTTGTAGGTAGCTGCACATGTGCATGTTATGGCCTCTGCACCAATTGGTGGCCAGCATTTAGTAATTTCATGCAGCCTGCTGTGTGGTAATTGCAGTTCTCACTGTGATTTCAGGACACTGCTATAAAATGATAGGTTAGGTAGGCATAGGCCTTTCAGTTTTGCAAGGTGGGGATCATGCTGGTTTGCTGTGGACACTGTTGTGTGAGTCAGAAGGTTGGTATATCTCTCATATCTAACGTTGTGTTGTAGCCACTGAAATGCATGTTGTACTGAAACCTGACTGTTGCTTCTTCCAGTTCACTCTTCTCAGTGTGTATGTTAACTCACACCTGCTAATGCTAACACTGTTTACATGGGAGTATGTACTTACCTGTGGGATTTGAGGATTAACTGGCATACAACAGTAGTTCTTGCAATGTGTTGCTATGGCTTTTGTATTTTACATTTACATTCACTCCTTGAATGCCTGATATTTGTCTTTACTGGAATGTGTTGCTATGGCATTCCTATTTTCCATTTCCATTCACTTCTTGTAATGCATGATATATTTCTTTCAGCACTTAGTTCTTATATGTTTGCTGTGGCTTGGGGGCACTTCATGCAGTCTGTTGAGCCCAAGGTCTGGGGTTTGACACTTGCAGGGGTATTTTATTTTGCTGCTGAGCAGTACTAGGGCCTTGTCATACAGAGTGAATAAGGCACTTTTAAACAGTTGTAAGCAGGAAGCAGGAAGTCTGTGGGGACACCAGCTAGGAATGTGCAGGCTGGGTGTAGGGAAGGTCCATAGCTGCACATTTCTTTAACTGCAATAGCTGTACATATGTTTGACATTTGCTGTGACATTTGAAACCTTCAACCCCTGAGAGAGGGGTGAGGGGGGTGAGGGTAACTAAGTATATTGTACTAACAATTATGAATATCAGGCACATGCAATGCTTGTGAACTGCTATACTGTCATTAGTATGTTAGATGGCTACATCCTTTGATATTTCTGTGTTGTACTCCTACATAAGTGCATGCTTGTGGAAGTAATTCTACAGCTATTCGCAGAGTATGTAACAGCAGGCAGGCTGATATGCCTGTGTGTTTCTGACACTTGCAGGCCTCAGATACTCTTAGGTATATATTTGACCAGCCTCAGGAAAAGGTACATATCAGTGGGATACACCCGTGATATATTTCAGATATTCTGCAGTTGTGACTGTGGGGTATTTTGAGCATATGTATTACTACACCATTTCTGACATGCAAGTACTGTCTACTTTAACTTATTGACAGTTACCATTATGTGGGATTCCCCACCTTTCTGCCTACTGTTAGTACATTTCACAGGGAGTCAGTGGGGCACAGGTAACAGCTGTTTGCAAATCAGGGACATCCCTGTAAATCAGTCACAGTTGGGAGGTCTGGCCTCTTACCTATTCAAATATGGCAGTGTTTATCCTGCTCTGATACTGTGTGGGGTTTGTAAGGTGCTACTGTAACATTATTACCTACTAGCATGGCTGGTTCTCTTCTCACACTAATGTAATGCAATTCCACAAAAATTGCCAGTAAAGATACACAGAACAAGCTTTGTGTAATGGCCTTCCTATTTTCCCTTTACATTCACTCCTTGTATTTCATGATATATTACTTTCAGCACCAAGTTCTTGTATATCTGCTGTGGCTCAGTGGGAATTCATGCAGACTAGTGTTTCCAAGGTCCTGTGTTAGAGACTGACAGGGGTATTTTATTTTGCTGATGAGCAGACTACAGGCCTTGTCATACAGAGTGACTAAGGCACTTTTAAGCAGTTGTAAGCAGGTTTGCGTGAGTTTGCGCGATGCTTAGCTATGCTTATCTACGCTTAGCTAAGCGCATACAAGCGCACACCCGCTGACTACTACTTAAAAGTGCTTACTCCTGCTAACACCCGCGCTAATTTCTTTTAAAGAAAAGAAAATGGGGAAATAGGAAAGTTGTGAAAAAGGGGGCACAAAGAGGAAAAGACAGTAGGGAAACCAGCTCAGGATGTGCAGAATGGGTGTAGGGAAGGCCCATATCTGCCCATTTCTTTATCAGCAACAGCTGTGCATATGTTTGAAATTTGGTGTGAAATTTGAAACCTTCCACCCCTGAGAGAGGGGGGTGAGGACAACAAAATATGTTGTACTGCCAATTAGAATTATCAGTTTACATGTCCAGTGGACATGTGTGCGAATTGGGCAGCTATGTATGGGGCGTAATTTTTTTGTGGGAACAGAGTGCCCTTTTTTATTTTTTTTTCAGGTGAGAGTGGAATGTGAGGTACAGGAAGTAGGTATATTTGGAGAGGTAGGTTGGGGAGGTTAATAGACAGGACAAACAAGACGCATACAGGGGCAGAGTATGACACATGTGGGGGGTAAACACAATTGACGGGGATGGATGTTTGGATATTGCGAGCCCATGAGCCCACAGATGGCAACAGTGGAACTGAGATCCCCACCCATGGGCAGTTACCACTGTGACTTCACAGCCCAGGCCGGGGCTGTGCTGGGGGCTGGATAGGATGGGCAGGCACATCCGTGAGTTGCGCCACTCTCGCCTCGAGCTGGCGTAGGGGATCAGTCACAGAACGCCTGATCTCACTATGCACCACAGACCGGACCCTATGGAGGGTGAGTGGAGGCTCTCCTCCCACCATGCTTGCAGGGGGGGGCAAGCCCCATCCCCTGCAGTGCTTCCACCCGAAGGTGGCACAGGGCCACCGGAGGAGTAGGTCCCGGCCTGGGCACTGGTGCCAGGTGCACTCGCCAGCTGAGGTGGAAGGGGTGGGTCCGCTGGAACCCGCCTTCCCTGTTGTCCTATGTTTAGAAGTATTTTATGGCATTTTGGGTTAGTAACAAACAACACCATTCAAAATTATTTGTAACAGCATGCATCAGTATTCCCATTAACCAAACACCCATGAATTCTGAACACTGAGCAGCAAGCATAACACATGCATATTTAGAACAACAGTGCACATTCCAACAGCATGCAGGGTTGATTGGTGGCAACAGGCCATCAGGTTTGGATATGTGAACAGGGCACATGCATCAATGTACATGCAGATATGTATAAACCAACAGGACAAATGTCCATGGGAATTAATTATGAATACACATACCCAGTTTGGTGTGGAATGGCATAATTTGTGAAAATATGGTAGGGTGGAGAAATATTACATTAACAACTTACACTACTTATAAATATATTGTACATTCCTAGTAGATGCAGATATATATCCCCTACATGTATTAGTACAGTTTCCTGTATGTAACCTTATGAATGTTGGTGATGGGGATGTTACTGCTACATTAATATACATTCCATTTTTATTCATATATGTTCATATCTGGCTGTGTTCAGGTACAGCATCCTGATACATTTGATTTATATGGGTCTAGACAGCTGTGGATGTTCAGCATTTCATACAACCATACTATCTCCATAATGCAAGGGTACAGCAACATATCCAAATTGTGGGATGGACACAGTCCAGGTTCTGTACTTTATTTAAGACATTACACTCTTTGATTGTGGCTGTCTCATTCATTTCATTATGTAGTGACTGCAGTATACCTTTATTCCAGACTTATTACAGCTTTTTTGGTAGCTTCAAATGGTCTTTCTCACACTCTCTCACTTATTTTATATTTACATTTCAGAATGGTACTTAATTCTAGGCTTTATTAACATTTATTACTGGGTTACAACAATCCTTTCCAGCTGACTCACTTATTTCATATGGCAGAATTTACAAGGATGTATTCGACACTTGTCTATCCTTTGTTGATTGAGTACCACTCATTTTCAGGCTGAAGCAGTTATCTGATATTACAATATAGGTGGAAACTCTATTTGAGACTTGTTTAATCTTTATTACCGGATTGCAATACACTCTTTTCCAGGCTGCATCACTTATCTAATCTTACAATACTAGCAGAATCTTTATTCTAGGCTTATTTCACCTTTATTACTGGGTTACAACACTGAACTCTTTTACAATCTGTCTCACTTATATTCTATAACAATACCAGCTAAATAATTACTAACCTGCCTGGTGGCGCAACCTCAGCAGCCTATCAGCATAGGCTCGCCGATTCATGGAACGAACACCTGCAGCTGTAATATAAATTTATTTATTTATTTATTTATTTATTGTCGTTGGTTTACCAGGATAGTCCATTGGGCCTTAAAGAACCCGTTTTCAATGGAGTCCTGGGGAGAAAAGCTCCAACAGAATGTATTTTCAACATTTGACAGTAACAATTTTTGTACAGAGAGTTATTAATAATTCTATATACTAAAAAGTAGAACTAATCACATTCAGGAAAGCAATCATAACAGTTAATACAATAAGAAGAAGCCTACGAGTAATGAATAAATGTAAAACATTAAAACTGATTAGAGAACAAATTTCATAGCTACAGGTGTAGAGTAGAGCTAGTTATGTGGGGTGGGAACAAGAGCATTCCCACCGTGAGGCAAGATGAAGGTGGAGAGACTTTTTGAAGGCAGAGTGGTTAGAGGTGGTGCGGATGAGTGGTGGTAGGGAGTTCCACAGGCGAGCGAGGCTGAAGGAAAGAAGGTTTTTGCCTGGGGGATGAGTTGGTTTGTGTACTTTGAGTAGATTTTGATTATTTGACCTTAGAACTCTGTTAGGTTGGTGCATAGTAAAGGCAGAGGAAAGAGAGGGACAGAGGGAAGGGTTGAGAATGAGCTTATGGGCTAGAGTTAGTTGAGTGTAAGTTAGTTGTTTGGGAAGTTCTAGCCATTTTAGGTTATGGAGGGAGAGACAGTGGTGGGTGGAGGACTTTTGGCTGGTGGCAAATTTTGCAATTTTGTTATATCAGGAAGTAAGTTGTTTTTTTAACAAGGACTGAAGATTAGTTAGTAGTGGGGCACCATATAGCAGGGATGGGATTAGGAAGGAGGTAGAGAGAGTGATTTTAGTGGCAGATGTGAGGTAGGCATTCTGTCTGTAAAGCATGCCAAGTTTTTGGTGTGTTTTTTTGATGTTAATTTGCAGGTGGGAGTTAAATTTAAGTAGGTTATCAATTTGGACCCCAAGTAGTTTGGTTTCTGACACAATTTCAAGAGGTGAGTTGTGTTGTGTAGTAATTGAGGAAGTACCAATGTCAGGAGGGATGACTTTAGAAGGGGTAAATAACATTAGTTTGGTCTTGGCAGCATTGAGAGCTAGATGATTACAAAGCATCCATTGTTCTGTGGAAGAGAAAGCATCTTGAGTAAGTTTTTGTAGTGTAGAGATAGAAGAGGCAGAACAGATAATAGTTGAATCATCTGCATATTGGATGATGCTAGAGAAAGGGATTGATTTGTGGAAGTCATTTATAAAGATATTGAAGAGAAGAGGACCCAGTATGGAGCCTTGGGGAACTCCTGTAGGGGTACTAAGGAAAGAAGAGGTAGCTTTTTTCCACTTTACAGCTTGACTTCTATTAGATAGGTAGCTAGAGAACCAGTTTAAAGAGGAGGAAGATAGGTGAAGATTAGAAAGTTTATTTAAGAGCAGGCTGTATGAGATGGTATCAAAGGCTTTGGAAAGGTCAAGAAGTAAGGTGGAAACAATTTGTCCAGAGTCACGGGCTTTATTTACAACCTCAAGGAAAGAGAGGAGGGCTGTCATGGTGCTATGATTGGGTCTGAATCCGTGCTGTGTGGGAGTTATAAGATGGTTGTCTAGGAGGTGGGGAAGGAGCTGAAGTTGGACACATTTTTCTAAGAGTTTAGAGATGGGGGACAGGATGGCTATGGGGAAATTAGTAATGTTATTATTGTTACCACCTTTATGTAGAGGTATAATAAAGGCTTGTTTCCAGATTTGGGGAACTGTGTATTCTAGTAGAGAGCGGTTAATTAAAATGCTAATGGGATAGGCAAGAGTTTCAGCAGCTATACTGAGAAAGTAAGAGGGGATATTATCTGGAGCATTGGTACATGGTTTCAGTTTCTGAAGGAGTTTTTTAATAGTTGATGTTGGTATGGGATTTAGTGAGAAGAGGGGCAGTCAGGAGGGGAAATTTTGGGGAGTAGGAAATGATGATAGAGTTTGTGTAGAAGAGGGTGTAGGGGAGATAGTAGGTGGGGAGTAGGGTGAGGAAGTAGAGATAGTGGGGTGGATGAGGGGTATTAGATAGTAGAGAGGAGTTAGAGAATGAGGAGGTCAATTTAGAGATAGAGTCAATAAAGAAGGAATTAAATTGGGTAGCTAATTCATGATCTGGAGTATTTGGGTCTGGGGTAGGAGTATCCGGTTTGCTGGGGTGGAGGAGAGTAGAGATCCCTTTCCAGAATTTCTGAGGGTTATTTTATTTTGGTTTTGGAGTGTAGAGAAATAGTTTTGACGATCAGAAGTAGTGAGTTTCTTAGCTTTGTTTCGGAGCATTTTATATTCGTTAAGGAGTGGTGCTGTCTTATGTTTATGGTAGCGTCCCCAGACTTTGTCTCTTTGTCTCATGATAGCAAGAGTAGTTTTGGAGAGCCATGGGGCTGATTTAGTTTTATTCTTTTAGTCCGTACAGGGGCTTGGGAGTCAAGTAATTTTAAGAAAGTTGAGTTGAAGTATGAGACTGCATCATCTAGAGATAATGTTTTTAGACAGTTCCAATTAATTGCTTGTAGTGAGTTTAAAAAGATTAATGGGTTGAAGTTTTTATGGTCACGGATTGTAATGTAGTTATGAGTCTGCTGAAGGATAGTGGGAAGCCGGTGGGTAAAGGTGGGTAAGTGGTCACCAAGTGGGTCGGGAAGAGTGCCACTGTTTTTGAAGTAGTGAGGGTGGGAGACTAGAATCCAATCCAATATACTCCCATTGGAGGGGTTTTTGGCAGGGTGGGTTACCAAAGTGATCAGTTGTGAGAAATTGTAAAGGTTGATGTTAGTGAGGTTTGTAGGAGACTGTATAAGGGCCCAGTTAATATTAACATCTCCTAGGATTATGGTTTCATTACTAATGTTACTGGATAGCCAGGAAAGGATGAGTTCAAGTGTGGAGATATTATCCCCTGGGGGAATGTAAAGGGAAGCTATATATATGTGTTTATGATTATTGATTTGTAGCATGGTAAGGAGAAGTTCGGCATTGTTAAAGTGTGGAGTAGGTTTGTTGTATGGGGTAACTACTAGGGAGGAAGTGTATAGGAGGGCTACACCTCCACCTTTCTTGTGTGGTCTGTCTTTTCGAATGATGGAGTAGTTAGGAGGAGCTATTTCAGAGTCTTTAATGTGTGGTTTTAGCCAGGTTTCTGAAATAGTGAGGATGTCAGGTTTATTGTGTATGAGCCATGCATGTAGGTTTGGGACTTTGTTTACTACACTTTGAGAGTTTAAGGAAGTGAATAATAGGGATTTGTTTATAGTAGTAGCAGTGGTGGGGCCTGGGTTAGGATGGATGTCTCCAGATATGAGAGTGCTTGTAAGGTGTAGTATGTAATGGTTTATGTGGGTAGTTAGCAAGGAGATGAGATTAGGTTGTTTTGTGAATTGGAATGGTTTGCTAAAAGTCATGGTGGAAAAGTTAGCATGATAGGAGATAAGTTTGTGTCGAAAGAGAAGGAGGTTTTCTGAGGAATATAAATAGGGGGAGATAAGAGAATATGAGGGTGAGAAAGAAGTGTTATGAGGATTAGTTATATGAAAGGGTTGGGAGTGGGTGGAAATTGTAGATTGGGAGAGATGATATAAAGAGGATAAAGAGAATAGTAGTAATAGTGGGAGGAAGGTGAAGGGGTGTTTAGAGAGCATAATGAGGAGGGGTAAAAACAACAGTGGACTTAGAGTAGTGGAGTACTGAATATAGTGGATAGTATATAAATTAATTGGATGTATCTGGGTAGAAGAAGTGTGTTAGATTGTGAAATATGTTGAGTGGTTATGTGGTAGATAAGATAAAAATGAAAGCTAGAGAGATAAGTTACTGTAGGAGTAGTTAAGTATAGAGTATAAAGTTGGTAGTGGAATATAGAGTTGGGATTGGAGTGGGTGAGAAGGATCCTAATGGTTAAGTGGTATAGGTGATGTAGATAATTAGTGGTTAATGTGGGTGGGGATAGGGAGGGGTAGGAATTGGTAGTAATTATATAATTGGATACGAGTGTCAGGGGGTGTGGCTATGAGGGAATAAAGCTAGATGCACTGGGGGTGGGTGGGATTTGGGGGTAGGGTAGGGGAGCGGAGTGAGCCCGCAGGGCGAACGGAGCGGGTAGAACCAAGAGGTCCAGAGGGGTTCTGGAGTCAATCAGTGAAAGCAGGTTTACAGAGGGGTAAGAAGGAAGGGAGAAGGACCTGAGGTGTTGGGCAGGAGTGAGGTATGAGAGGCTAGAGTGGAAGATTAGAAAATAAGGTGTTATAGCTAGAGTGGGCTAGAAGAGTTAGAGAATACAGTGAAAGGGGAGAGGTTATCGTTAAGCTAGAAACATAAAATTTAGCTGAGGAGTCTAAGGTCTTGTGCCACTTAGAGTATGCTTGGGGCAATACATGGAAAATGAGTGCAGCTAGTGTGTATCGGGGGGGGGGGGAGAGCTAAGGCTGCTGGCTATCCTGGCAGGCTAGAGTACTACAAAACATTTATCAAGGCCAAAACATAAGTTATAAAGGGTTCAGTTGCAGTTACACATACTTCCTTAAAGTCCTGTAGGTGAAATGTCCAAAGAAAGGGAATGAGGCAGCTGAGAAGCCTGCCTAGAAGTTTGTTACTTTGCTGGAGCAATTTAAGACAGCCGAGGTTTGGAAGTAGAATTTGAGGTATCCTCGAGGGTTTTACTCAAGAGGGTAACTCAGGGCAGAGAGCTAAAAACAGGGTAGAGAGTTTTGAGAGAAAAATAGTGTTAGATAAATTAAAAGGCTTGTTTTAAGATAGTACTGAAATGATAGTAAAATGTAGCACATCAAAACAATTTCTAGCAGTTAGAAGCATCTAAACAATAAACATTGCATTTCTATGCCAGGTAAACAGGCCACCAAAATACTACAGCAGTGTAGTCGATGGAACACAGTACACATTAATTTGCAATTGGTCTTAGAAAAAACACCAAAATACATTTAAAATATGTTACAATCAACTAGTATATGGCATTTGCTGATCATATGGATCACAAAAGCTAATAAACCATACAGTGCAATACCTTTTCCCGCCACAAATTGGCTTTTAAATGCAGTCGTCACAAAACACAAAATGAGTTGTTAAGGCAGAGATGAAAAACATAGCACATAGCAATAACACATAAATCAACCCAAACCCTTGCTAGTACAGAGAAATCAGCTAATAACACAAGTAGGTAGAATTACAGGCAAATATAGTCAGACTTTCTCTAATCAGTTAGAGCGTTTTAGTAATTACCTTCAGATAGAGCACAAAACAGACCTAAGGTAGATGCCTACACTCGCATCTATACTATAATGTAGCTGTAAACACAAGCCAGGCCTTATGCTTGAGTATTTTAATGCGCGAAGGTCCCGGTTGTGATGCAGACAGTCTGTGAAGATACCAGGTTAAAAATGATAAAAACGGCAAACCGGACCATGCGCTTACATAATACAGATGTGTGCAGAGGTCTTAGCACCAACCAAACAGTCTATGAGGTATCAGCACTGTTCCACAATCAATCTGACCTTGCGTTACTAATGCAGGGCCCAAGTAAAACAAAGTTAAAACAGAGCAGCAAACCGGACCATGCGCTTACTCTTACAGAAGTGCGCAATGGTCTCAGTAGCGAACCAACCTTTGATAAGGTAGCAGAATTAATTACCCAGTCAGTCGGACCTTGCGATTAGTGTAGCAAGGCGCACAGATCCTAGGACTAGAGCGGAGAACATAAAAATACACATACAAGTAAAAATTGAGAAGCACGATATCAGAAGTAAAAACAAGTACAACTTACAGTGGTAGCACCAGCACAGCCAGAGCACACAGCAGCGGAGAAGGGCAATTTTAAAAATGGCACCAAGGAGTTAGGGAAGGCTTTATCACTTCCAATAGGAAGGGGAGGGACAGGAAGGGGAGCTAGCCAAAAGGGCTGTGAGGTAATAGCGAGAGGGAGGGGAGAGGAAGGAATATCAAGGAAAAGTAAAAAAAGGGAGGGGAGAAGAGGGAATATCAAGGAAAAGTAAGACAGGAAGGTACAGCTAAGAGAGTTAGTAATAACATATAATGGAATAAGTTGTTATCACAGGAATATCAAGGAAATGTAAGACGTAAAATGAAGGAATATTGGAACATACCTCTCCATACTATAGGCTAGGATAGCATTTCTTGCATACATAATTACATGGATACTTACTCAGTAGTGAGGCATTGGGCATTTGGCGGGCCTCCTAGATCCAACGCTTCAGGTCCGCATGGTGGTGACGGACCTGTTCACCAGTCCTTGGAATGCCTGTGGCACTGGTGAGATCATGTGCCAACCGGTTCCATGCCTCTGCCTTATACGCTCCCCATTGAACCTGGCCCTGCATGAGTTGTGCTTCATGATCATAGACTAGGAGCCAAACCATATATTTTGACTCCTCAACACCCCACCTTTGTGCTCTAAAGCGATTTCCCTCTCCTGCACCTGCCATCCTGACTGCAAATGGGTACCACAATCAGTTATGGTGTGTATTCCAGCCTATGGGGCTTATATATGCCGGTTTTCCCACACTTATCTGTGATTGGCCATTTTGGATATTTATCAGCTTAAAGCAAACCTGCTTTGTCATGGTTCTATTTTCATTCATTCCTATATACATGCTAATACTGTATTTCTCAGTACAACTGTCATGGCTTAGTGGTTCAGTACTTTGACTATGGTGCACAGTATCCTGGGTTCAACCCTTGCCATTGCTTTTTTTATTTTACTACTGTCTAGACAGGCTAGGAGGTGTGTCTGTGTAAAGGCGGCTTTGATATAGCTTGCCCAATGTTGCCCGCCGGTAAGCTGGTTGGAGCACTACGCAGCTCCGCGCAAACGGCTTACACTGGGTAACACGTTATTTAGCTATGAGCACTCATATTACGCTGGGTGCAGCGCTGCTGAGCTACTGGCACTCATATTAAGCTTGTTAAAGTGCTGCTCACCTCCGGGCACTCATATTAAGCTTGTTATAGCACTGCTCACCTCTGGGCACTTATATTACACTTGTTAAAGCGCTGCTCACCTATGGGCACTCATATGCAGCTTGTTAAAGCGTTGCTCATCTATGGGCAATTATAATCCTTTTTTATAAATTATTCTGTCGGATTTCTTCACAAATACATGGCCCATTTCATTACATTTTACTTAAATTATAGTTTTATATATATATATATATATATATATATATATATATATATATATGTCAGGGGATTGTTTCATACTTATTTAAATAAAAATGGTGAATGATGTTGTGGGGGCTCGAACCGTGACTACCTCCTCTTTGGCCAACGTCTCTACAGCTATGCTATTGCTACTTGGTTTAATTTGCATATATAGATCTTATATGCTTTTCAATGTCTGCTAACTGTGGCTGAGTGAAGGGCAACCCGCGTAAATGAGCGCAAATGCAGGCAAACATTTTTGAAATTATAAAAACAAAAATGAAACTGCTATTTTTACGTTTTACACATTTTCAGTAGGGTTTAGTCTGTGGGGATGTGTGGTGTGCTCCTTGACATTTCTAAGGACTCGCTTGTGAGTGTTTACTTTCAGGCCTCTGACTCTTCTGGGGACGTGTCCCTTTGCAGTACTCGGCATTCGGACACGCCCCCTACTTTCCTACAAGGACAGTGTTAGCCTAGGGTATGATTCAGCATGCCCTCATGAATATGCATGACATGCTGACGTCATACCGTTCAACTGCAGCCTCCGAGTAAGATATATTAAGTCTTACACGGAGGTTTCGTGAATCCGGCCCACAGTATAACATGTAAGAAATGAGTGCTTGTTTCAAGCTATGCCGTTTCCCCAACATCATATCATTGGAAATACATTTTCCTATAGCAGTTATGTGTAACACACGTTCCATATCTCAAGCCGCAAGACGGTAAATGTTGTTAAAGTGAAACTTTGACATTTTGCAGACAATTTCTCCCCATACTACCAAAAACTGTAACCCAGTGACTGAGCCATCCACAAGTATGCTTCCTAACATCCAGAATACATCCACAGATATGCTGCCCACAGCGTCCAGAAGACATCGACAAGTATGCTATCCTCCAGAAAACATTGCAAGAGTAACTACTCTCCAATAAAATAAATCTGCTGCTGTCAAATGCTATACAAAACATCCAGAAAACATTGCAAGACTAACTAGTATCCCAAAGTAATTAAATCTGGTGCTGTCAAATACTACATACATATTTATCATACTACAACCTAACGCCACATGTCATATTCAGTTTAACCGCCGTCGTACAAGACGTTTACCTCTTTTTAATTGCTTTATCTGTTACTCCGGTTTACTTATATTATTTTGTATATATATATATATATATATATATATATATATATATATATATATATATATATATATATATATATATATACATATGGGTCTAGGTTAGAAGATCGACAGCCGACATCACCGACAACGGATTAGCGGGTGCCAGATGATCGACATTCGGAAGACCGACGCTACGGATGACAACGCCGACGCCAGGGATAGTGACTTGGAAAGAAGGCTGTGTGAGTATGCGGTGGTGACGGACATTAGGGTGCGAGTAAGGTAAGTGTGGATAGTGACAGTCTGTGGGGATAGGGGTGGGTTAAGTGAGTTAGGGTTAGGGCGGGGGTTAGGTAAGTGTGCAGTAGTGGTATTTTTTGGGTTAGGGGCGGGTTAAGTGAGTTAGGGTTAGGGCACGGGTTAGGTAAGTGTGCGGTAGTAGTATTTTTTGGGTTGGGGCGGGTTAAGTGAGTTAGGGTTAGGGCGCGGGTTAGCTGAGTGTGCGATAGTGACGAACCTTAGTGTAAGGGTTTGGGTTAGGGTTGTACATAGTTGTGTGTGTGAGGTTTAGTGTGGGTTTGTGAGGATTTTGGTGTGGTTGTGTTCTGTGTGTGGTTTTTGGATAGGGGATGTGTTTTGTTAGTTGATTGTTGTTATTGTGGTGTGTGCAGTGTATGGGGTTTCGTGTTTGTGGACCGTTGGTTACTTGTTTGTTGGGCATGTGAGGTGTCATGGTTATGGTTTGTCGATCATGTGGTGTCGATGTTTCTGTTGTCGGTGAAAGTAGCTGTCGATGTTATAACCTAGAACCATATATATATATATATATATATATATATATATATATATATATTTTTTTTTTTTTTAAATAAAAGCGGTAATTTACCCCAAAAATGTGCTGCTCCACATGTTATTCTCCTGAAAATGTAAAGTCAGTGTTGTAATACTCGTACTCGCAGTACGCCAGCAGTACAAGAAACATTTCCCAGGCGTCCTGGATTCATTTTCAGTACGATGGCAGTGCAACCAATGTTGAAGTACGCAAAGCAAGATTCGCATTTCCGCGTACATTTAGATTATGAATTTGGAACAAACAAGGTTGTTCCCAACAGAAATCACATTCAACTTTATTTTATTCCCACAATCCATTTTTTGAGCCAACAAGCGTATTACCGCAACCGTGAAAATCTGGTTGTGATAATACGTAAGTACCTATTTTTTATATAAGAAAATTGTTGTTTAGTTTTATACAAGTTCAAAGTTTTATACAAGTTCAGATGTTAATAATAAAACCGTTTTTTTTCTGGTTTATATTTTGTACTATTTAATAACAAAAATAAATGCAGCTGCAGTTAATTTTATTTTTATAAATTAAAATTGCATTTTAGTTTTGAACAAGCTCAAATATTAATATAAATAAACCACTATTGTTCTTCTGCTTATTTTGTGTTTCATGATCATATTTTGGTTGTCTGTTATTCAGTTTGCATTTAAAAGTTGGTATCCCACAATTCCATCGGAGTAGGTACGGTTACATACTTATGTATGCAAATTTTATGTTAATCAGCATACAGATTTTTGGCCAGCTGTACCTATTTTTCATGGGCCTCTGTCCAGATTTTTGATGTTTCCATGTTGATATGTATAGTCTGCATATTCTTGGTGGTTAATGTCTTTTATCCCTTTGGCAAAGAACCTCTGAAGGCATTCCTGTTGTTGCATATGCCTGGTACATACCAGAGGGAGCACAGAACTCAGTGATTGGCCTAATGAGGAATGCATACAGTTGGGCAATGACATCCTTGGATCTTGATGCCATACCTTGCTTATAAGTTACATAATATAGAATGTTTTCCTTACAACAGTAGACACATGATGGTCAAAGGCCAAGTCACTGTCCACATGTTTCCAAGTCCCTAACAACAGGGTCTTGCGGGTATATTGTCGATGTGGTAATTACCCTGGGTGGCTGACTTTCCAAAGGATTCTATTGTAAAATTTTTGCCACTCAGTTTCAGACCATGGCTCTAGTACCAAGTATTAGTTTTTGACAAGCCATTTTGGAGAATTTAGTGTCCTTTGGGGAATTTTATTTTTGAGCTAAGCTTGCAGTCTTCCTCATACATGGTCAATCAGAGGTCTTTGATGTTAGATTTGATTTCCAAAAAGAAGATGCCAAAAAGGAGAGTCCATAGTACTGATCTCTGAGGGACTCTGCTAGTGACTCATCTTCTTGTGGAGGAAGGGTTTCCTAGCCTGACTTCCTGTGTCCTACACCTGAACCATTTGGCTATCCAGTGGGTGACTCCTACTTTAGTGAGTTTACCAACAGTGTTAGAATGAGAAATGATGTCAAATGCTTGACCAGATCATGATACATAGTGCATACCATTTTGGCCTCAGACATAGGTTTGGTGACTTTCTCAAAAAGTCCACCAGGTTGAGTAGGCACAATTTACCTTTACTAAAACCAAACTGTTTTAGATCTAGTCTCTGAAGTTTTTCTTTGTCTTTGTAATATCCATGATAATTCTTTTCATGGCTTTATATATGAAACTAGTCTAACTTATGGGTCTGTAATTAACTCAGTCAGTAGATGACCACCCTTTAGCAGGGGGATAACTGCTGCAGTCCTCTTTTTGCTAGGCACAAAGCCAGTTAAGTTAGGAGGCTAAGGTTGAGCAGTGATTTAAGACAGCTCAATAGTTCATGTTTCATGCTACTCAGTAGGCATCCCAGGATATTATCTGGGCCCATAGAGGTTCTGTATTTCTTAACTTGGAGATCACATTGACAACTTGTTCATTAATGATAGCCTGAAGAAGGAACGTTTGAGGGTATCTCTTGAGAGATGTCTAGGGGGAAGCAGGGAGAAACTAGAGCTAAATTTATCAGCCAGCAATATCCTCTGGCTCTGCATAGGTGGTTTTGTTTATAAGTAGTTCAGTACACTGTGTTGTGTACTACCTTTGAGATGGCAGACATAGCTGAAGAATGCCTTGCTGTTTTCCTTTGCCTGTGAGGCTATCTTTGCCTTAAATTTGTATTTGGTGGACTAGATAAGACTTCTGAGTTGCTGACTTAGTTTAATGATGAGATTCTTGCATTTCTGGGCATCATACATTATGGTTTTGTCTGTGGTTTTCTTCCTTTTGTTATACAACTTCTTGATGTTGGGATTCTACCAGGGTGGTTTGTTATTTGAGTTAATCCTGTACTTATTTCAGGCAGGTATAGCTGCCCCAATGCAGCTGTGTACAAGCTTGTGGAAAAATCAAAAATGTTATGATGGACAGGATAAAAATATGAAACAAAAGCAGACATTTTGCAAAATCAGGGACAGATGAGATGTGTGCTGGAAAACTTTGTTAAAATGTGAAAACCTTACTAACTCCTAATGAGGGCAAGTCTACAGACACAGTGTTTTAGTTTTAACATTTAGTTACTGACATGAATTCAGGACAGCAAAATGTGTGAATTATAAGGAGCACTCATATTTTCTTCATTACAACTTGAAGAATCTACCATGACATTTCATATGTTGACGTATGAAACAAAGAAATATTTGTTGGTACAATATTTAAAAAACATGAAGGATAACATGGAAAACCTTGGGAAAACTGTTAGGATTTGGAAAAAAAATGCTCGCCAATATGATAGTTGCCAGTCTAGAAACTCAGAAGTGAAAAGTGCACTGTGGTTAAAATAGGTTCTGGTAGATGGCAGAAATCTAAGAGGAAGGGATCATTCACCTCCAAAAATGCATATCCAACCAATAACAAATATTTTTGGATTTATACCCCCTCATACTTAGACGTTAAGCTGAGGCAACTTATATGAAGCCACAACTTTTCCTCTAAAGATAGACTGGGCATTGTAGAAGAAAGGTAAGTTATGTATTCAAGTGACACTGTAAAGAAATTACTTATATTGAACTTCAGCAGAACTTTAGAGGGAGTGACTTAAGATCCCCCTACAATTTACATGTGATGAAAACCAAGCCTCACTATAGAAAAATAACACCCTGGTGGCACTCCTGACCTGAGGACTATTAGACTGTATATAATATGGGGTATTCTGTATTTATAAGAACAATGCAGGAATAATTAACTGTTGGCTTTGTTTAGTATGCAATTATAGCTCAAAGTTTCCTTAGAACCAACAATACAAAACAACACTCCTTCCTGGAAATAATTTATTGATGTTCACAATTCACATACCGGTTTGGCTGCATTTGAAATATTCAGCATTTTTTTCTCACGTTCTGGTGGTAGGATAATTTTGCTTATACTAAATTTGGGCTTTAAGGTAGCAAGGTGCAACTGTGGAGACTGTGTTTGTAAATGAGTCTCTGATTGCTTGATTTGTGGTTCTACATCACTTACAGATACGGGAGCTCTGAAATAAACCTATGAAGGATTGTAAATCATGTAGATTTGGCTAGGAGTATTGAGTGATACCCAGTTTGGGGAAGTAATGCATCTAGAAGAGATTAGCGCAGAGTATGTAAAGAGGTGAAAATGTGGCATTACTGGTCTGCTGAGTAATGGGATGATATCCTTACATAACAATGTTTTTTCTCTTTGACATTTGTGTGTGCATTTGGCTGCATTACAAATAAATGTCACTTTGTGACAAGCTTCTAAGTCAGTTACACAGAATGTAGGTCAGTATAAGGCATTTTGAAGAGAAACATCTGACTTCTACAATAATGTTAATGATGGGCCTCACCGACATGGGTGCATCTGGGCCCTTACAAAACGAAAGAACTCGCATCACTAAGTAAAACTAAAACTAGCATTGCTATGACTTTAAGACATTCATTAATGTATTTGCATATGAATTTGTTTAAGAGGTTACATTACAGATCCAATCACATAATTAGTGTATAATACATTATGTCAAACATCAGAAAAAAATACTAGAAAAAGCACACTGTAAGGATTATGTCACAACAAAAGCGTATGGAGTTTAGGACATATTTTTCAATTGTACACAAACACACTTAGCAATAAAAACAATAGAAGATTTGGTTTAAATATAAAGAACAAGTTATATACATGAACAACCTGAATTTCTTGAATTTCTGTCCAACAACATCAACATTAAATTGGTAACATTTAGTTATAGCAGTTTTTCCACATTAATTGCATTTTAGAATGTTTCTTTAGTGAGCACCAAATGTAAAACAATAGTATTGCTTGATAGCGACTATCTGGAGTTTCAACAGGAAACATATTTTTTAAGTCTTTTATAGCTTTCCAGAGGGAAAAAATGTCAGTATAGCTTAAGTGCTTGCATTTTATTGACACTTTGTGGATGCCATTTCAGTGTCAAGGCTTCTTTAAACAATGGAAAGAATTTTGTCATAATAATGTCCATACACCAGTACTTGCTTGACAATATTTGACCTTGCATTGTATCAACCATAGAAACTGAAGGCCTTTCATTTCTAATCATTATAAGTGTCTTCCTGTGCAGGATTTCTTTTTAAGTACTGGAATATCTAACTCTGGCACATACAATTGCAGTGCAAATAAATACATTATTTGAAATACAGAAAATTATTTGCTAGCTGAAAAAGCCGAACAGGTTTCCTATGCCATGTCAGTGGTAATATATCTCCTTACTGTATTTTATAAGTGCAAACCCTTTGGAAAAAATAATGGCCAAAATTCAGAAATATTGCTACCAGTGGTAAGCTCTTTTTACCACTAGTGGTACTGTAGCAGTTTCTGATTCTTAGATATTCGTACTGCAGTGTTTGCATACTGCAAAGGCTAATGAGGCATTATGGGGAGCAGCGTGCGGTAGTTAGCCATGTGTACTCCCCCTAGAAATGCCTGCAGTAAGTGATTTACTCATCCGAGCAATTCCTAGAGCCACTTGGCTATGTTCATAGATTTGTAGTGCATAGTTTCATACTAAGCAAATGACCACCAGGCATACCTCTCAATCTGAAAACATCAGAAATCTGGACAAGGCCGAAGAAAAATAGGTACAAATCTGTACGCTGATTAACATAACATTTGCATACATAATTATGTAACCCCACCCTCTCCGATGGAATTGGGAGACACCAGCTTTCAAATGTAAACCAAAGAACAGACAACCAAATTATGGCACTAGACCAGAGTCCCCTGAAGCCATTCTAATGTCCCATTACCTGGCTATTTCACCCCATTTACCATAAACACTAAAGTACATACTGTTTTACTTCTACAATGATTATTTGGATTTTATATTTACATTTTAAAGCACAATGCACAAACACTAATAGACATCTGTTAAACAAAGGAATACTGTCTCACAATGAAAATAGACTTAGCATTAAAGCTTCTCTGCCCTTGAAACTCACATTTATTGAAACAGCATTGAAACCCACACCACATCCAAAGAAAATGCATCTGGCCAGTGGTGGATAAAGATTACCTCTGGGCCGTTTTCAAATCAAATCAAAGGCCCCTTGCACACAAAACAAGAAACATACACACATACATACGTTCTACCTCCTAAACCCTTTCTGCACTTGCTTTTAGTCCTTTTTCATTTAATTGCATTTTTTAAACTGTGTTTGGTCTAATATTGCTGCATACTCAAGTGTGCTAGCTTGCACTGCATGTGAATTGATTTTTACTACTGTTTTTGCTACTTTTCTGTAAAAAAAAAAAAAAAACTGTAAGCCTGTTTCCTACCGTTCCTGTAACTAGTGTTCCAGATACAGATTTGCTGTATCCAGGACTTTATGTAAGTTTCTGAGCCCCGCAAGCCTTTCTGTGTTGGAGGGAAGCCTTCTAGCTTATCAGTGGGAGTGGTAAGCACTAGGTATCCTGTCTACCACATAGGCATTCTGGCCCAGAAATTGTAGTTATTGGCCGTTTGGGCAATCTCTTCCATCTTGCTCAACTTTCTGATTTGAAAGCCTGCATTTGCACTTGTTTCTGTCCTGTAACTCATCTAGTGCAGATACAGATTCTTAGTTTTAGCACTTAAATTTGCTTGTTCATGCTCAGCACTTGTTCAGAACTTGTAAGCACTAAATAAGCTACTAATTACTATAGCACTCAATCTTCCTCATTACCTAGAGGAAAACAGTTTTTGTACTTACTTTTCTCACTTGCTTAGAGAAAAACAGCTCTTGTACTCACTTTCCTCACTTATCTAGAGGAAATAGTTTTTTATTCAGGCATGTCCAAGGGTCAGCTCCCAGTGTTCTCTCCTGTCTATCTGATGAATCTGGGCATCTTGAGGCAATGTAGAAACTGTCTCATGTACACTGACAACCCTCTCCTCCTACCACCCAACACTACAACCTGTGAGAGATGCACTTATCTAGCCAAACTGGAGGTAAAGCTCTCTCTAACCAAGACTGAACTTGACAGTCATGAGGAGAAGGTAAACATTTGCACCACACCACACTCATCACATAGTCTCACTAAATCTACACCACCAAAATCCACACACAGCAACACTAAAACATTCATGGAGGCTCTCAATAATAATCTGCCTAAGCAGCAGAGACCTCCAAAGCAGAAATGCAAGCAACCTCCATCCCCCAACACAGCCCAAATGACACATAGTCCACAGACTCAGCGTGCCACTCAACCACAGCCAATACGGCAAAACAACGTACCCAACACACTAGTCATAGGTGACTCTATAGTCAGGCACACTGATGTCCCACTCACCAGGCTAGACAAGGAGAAGGTTACTGTCAACTGCCTGTCAGGTGCCAGGATCCACCACATAACCCATGCACTCAGGTCACTCCACACCAAGTACAAATATGACTCTGTCATTGTCCATGTTGGTGTGAATGACCTGAGACGTACCTCCCTGGACTACATGAAAATAGACATGGAAGAGCTCTCTGATCTTGTAGCCCAGGCAGGTATGACCCTAGCCCTGAGTAGCACTCTGCCATCACCCAGAATGATACCGCAGTACAAGGACAAAATGATTGACTTCAACAATTGGTTAAGCTTCTGGTGTCATTCTAAGGGGATCCAGTATCTGTCTACTTGGGATGAAATGGTCGACAGACCATGATGCTTTGCCACAGATGCCCTGCACCTATTGCCCCTGGGATTCCGGATACTGGCTAAGGTTCTTGCTGCCCCTATAGTGCCTTTTTTTAGGCAGGGTTCAAACAACAAATTCACCACCATAACAGGAACAGGCAAACAAAAATTGAAAATAATGCTACTCAATGCTAGAAGTCTAAATCTCAAAATGCACTCACTCGAGGCACTCCTTAAAATGGAGAACATCGATATCTGTGCAGTGACTGAGACCTGGTTCAAGGCTCCAGAGAGCACCCCTGCACTACCAGGCTATAACACATACCACACTTTTCGGCCATGTAACCTGGACCGAAACACCAAAGGCGGAGATGTGTCCATATTCATTAAGGACATCCACACCTCCAGGCTAGTTGCTCACCATAATGCATCCGAGGTTATACAAGTGCAACTAACTCTGGGCAAAACTGCAATCCAAATTGTAGCTTGCTACAGATCCCCCACCATGCTCCAGGATTCCCACTCCCCTTTTCTTGATGTACTGGAAAATATTAGGGTTCAACCAAACAACCTAATAATGGGCGACTTCAACTAACCCACCATTAACTGGGAAAATACTTGTGTACCAACTGCTTAGCTCAACGCTTTCTGGAATTCATAAACTCCAATGCCCTAGATCAACTTATTCACACCCCCACCAGGGGCAACAATATCCTAGACCTAGTCATTCCCAACATGAGTGACCAGTGTTCCACACCTGAAGTCAACTCCTCGTTGGTCCGATCTGACCATAAGCTTATCACCCTTGATATCCACATCCCGCCCCCACCCCCATTAAGGAAACCACAGTAAAAAATTTCTCCAAAGCCAACTTCATGCTTCTTAAGACAGAAGTGGTGAACTTCATGACACCCATGCAGATGGACAATACAGTTAAAACTGCTGAATCCTACACAAATGCACTCTATAAGCACTTACACGAGTGCAGGGATCGTGCTATCCCAAACAGAACCAAGATGCTATCCTCCAAAAAAAGGAAGCCAATCTGGTGGTCCACTGCCATAAACAAACTGTACAACAGAAGGAAGAAACTGCTGCAAAAAAGAGTAAAATCCCATGAGTGGAGGAGCTCCCTGGTCAGCCTCAGTAAGAAGCTGAGATCCCTTATAAGAACCTCCAAAGCTAGCTATGAAAACAAAATCACGACTAAATCTAAGGATAACCACAAAGCATTCTATAGCTATGTCAAAAATCTAGATGGCAACACCCAGATCTGCTCTGAGTTATAGCACAAAGGCACGAAAATTACAGAACCAACTGATATTGCCAACATCCTGGCAGATCGGTTCAGTGCTAACTTTACCCCACTCTCACCCCCTAAAGGGCCCATATCTATACAGGTAGAATGCAGAGTTCCTGAAATCACAACTACGCAGGTAAAAGATGCACTCTCTAAAGCCAAAAACACAGCATCCATGGGACCGGACAACATCCCAGGCTGCATTTTACACAAACTTCAGAACAAACTGGCTCCCCACTTAAGCACCATGTTCAATAATAGCCTCACATCAGGCTTTGTGCCCACTGAATGGCACACAGCAACAGTTATCCCACTCCACAAAGGGGGAGCCACCACTGATCCCAGGAACTATCGACCTATTAGCCTGACAAGCCTGGTCTGCAAGGCCATGGAATGTATCATCATGGAACAAAAAGACATTAGTAACCTCCAAACTCTGGATCCCACCCAGTTCGGTTTGTGAAAGGCAGATCATGCCTCCTGAACCTGATTGACTTCTTTGAGGCAGTCACCAAAGCCGTGGATGAGGGTATGGTGGTTCACACAGTCTATCTTGACCTCGCCAAGGTTTTCAACACCATCCCCCATTCTGGAATTATAGCTAAACTCACTAAACTAGGTATAAATCCCTACGTCACAAGATGGGTTGCCAACTGGCTCACTGACAGAACCCACACTGTAAGAGTTGCAGACTCCAAATCTGACCTCAAGGCAGTGACAAGTGGAGTGCCACAGGGTTCCGTCCTGGGACTTCTTCTGTTTGGTATCTACTTCTCTGAAGTACAGGTTAACACAGAAGGCCTCTGGCTGACGAAGTTCACAGATGACTGCAAACTAGAAGCCATAGTCAAATCCCCAAATGATGTGGACATCCTACAGAAGGTTCTCACTGAGACAGATGCCTAGTGTTAGAGCCAAGGCCTCAAGCTTAATGCCAAAAAGTGCAGTGTCATCCCCTTTGGTAAAACCTCTGTACCCAACTACCACATAGGCAGCAATCTACTTAACACTGAATGCATGATAAGAGACCTTGGGACCCAGATGGACAGTAGTCTCTCCTTTTATAGTCACATCACCACAGTAGTCAGGAAGTCCTTCTATGTGGCACACCTCATCATAAAAGGGTTCTCATTCAGGAAAAAAGAGGTCATTGTTCCCCTCTACTCGTCACTCATTAGACCCACTTATAGAGTACAAAGCCCCTTTTTGAATGTACCTCACAAGACATCTGCAGCAGCTGGAAAGGCCACAGAAGTACCTCACAAAGAGGATTGCTGGCCTCAAACAAATGCCCTACACTGACTGCCTCAAAAAACTCCAGCTTTATTCCGTAGCATATCGTTTACTCCGAGGTGATCTCTGCCTAACATATAAAGCTATGTCAAACCCAGAGCTGTTGGACATGCTACACCTAAAGAAATCCCAATCCCTCCAAGCTACACACTCTAGGGACCTAAACCTTGTCACCACAATAAACAGGACATGCTGGAGGGATAGATTCCTGTCCCAGAGACTTCCTACACTCTGGAATAAGCTACCCATCTATGTCAAACAAAGTTCTTCATTAGCACTCTTTAAGAAAAATCTTGATGAGTGGATGGGAAATAGGAAATACACCCCGGGGATCACTTCTGTGTCGCTGCTGGACAGTGGCACAGGAAAGTAACTTTCTTGGGTGGCGTAAGCTAAGGTACCTTGCTGGCTAGGCTTACGTAGGCCCTTGGGCCGATAGCCTAGTATCTACCTATAAACCTATACATGTGTTCATTGATACACCTTCCTGACTTTATTAAATTATATTCCTCATATAATACAGCACACTTTTTAGACAGAGGCACAAAGCGCATTTTAAATTTATTGTTTGAACATTTTTCCAGTAGGCAATGAAACAAAATGCATAAACCAATAATGACAAAACTGCCCAATTCAGAACATTTCCATCATAACACACACACACACACACACACACACACATATATATGTATATATATATATATATATATATATATATAATATGACAGTAGTGTAAGCCATGGGCATCTTGCACAGCTTCTCAAACTTATTTTCAGTTTCATTTTTTTGTTCAACTTACTCTGATTTGTGTTATCAGACCAACTCAACAGCTGTAAATGCACAACAAAATAAACTAGGCGAACTGCATGTTTTAAGACTTCCAATCTTTAGTCCAAGTACTGACAGACCCTGTCCTACATTCATCCAGAAGCATCAAAACTATCATTGTAATCCAGGTGCTGTTAACTGGCCACTCTTGCTTCTCCACTGTCTGCAGTGGAAAAATATGTTTCATCTTGAATGCTGGAAAATGTACTGTATTTGTTTAAAAAAAATATTTTACTTATATTGCAGCACACTACTGCGGTGGTGGTGCTGCGGTAGCATTGTCGCCTCACAGTTAGACGTTGCCTGTTCGATTCTCAGTTAGAGCATCTTCTGTGTGGCGACATGCGTGAATGGGTGTTCCTTCATTGAAGGTTGTGCGTTAGGCCTGGCAAGCACGTAAAAATCTACTGCCAATCATTAGCGGACCGGAGTTCCACTGTGGTGACCCCTAACCGGGAAAAGCTGAAAGACACAGCAACAACAACTTATATTGCAGCACAGAACATAATTCTGATTTTATGTTGCTGAATTTGGGTTAATGACATTTTTTGCTCTTTCCGCTGAGGCACAAATGCCCTTGTGCATGACATTTTCTCACTTCTGTTGTATCTGTAGCTACATCCTTAACTTGTTACACCCACCCCTTTAATAAAAGTAAAACAACACAGTATAGTAATGCATCTACATACTGTGGGAGTAGAACCCATACTCTTTTGCATCAGAAGCAAGTATTTAACCTATTATGCTATTAACAATGCAAGCAGACTCAGTGTAAGCAACACTAAAGTTCTCTTCCCCTGAAGATTTCAACTCGTAAAATCCACTCGATACTCAAGAGTATATCTCAACTTTGCAGCAAATGAAATCTGGAAAAGGTCAAAATGTATTTGGGAGGGGATAAAAGCCCAAAACCAGGGACATATTTTAAACATTGCTTGTATAATTGTGTAAAGTTGCTTGAATAAAATGCTATGGTACCACCATGCATTTCAGTGGCAAACTTGAACCCACAACCCTGTGCACTAAAGTTAGAGCAACATATCACCATGCCAAATCAGCAGTTTCCTGAATGATGGGAAGACTGAAGCTTAAATGGCTATAATTTAGTGAATTCAGTTCTCAGTTCTCACCGTATCTGTCAACCTCTTAGCACAAAAAAAAAATGGACAAAGCCGGTAATGGGGGAATACAGCCCCAAAAACAGGGACAAATTTCAAATACTGATCTTATAAACTTAGATAATTGCTAGAATAAAACAGAATTCAGTTCTCACTTCTCACCATAGCTGTTAACCTCTTAGCATACAAAAAAAAAAAATGGACAAAACCAATAATGGGGAAATACAGCCCCAAAACAAGGACAAATTTCAAATACTGATCTTATAAACTTGAACAATTGCTAGAATAAAAGGTTTTGGCTACCATTTATTTTCTGCAGAATATGAAGTCTGAAATTCAAATGCCTGTCATTATTTAGTGAATTCAATCCTTCATTGAACAAAAATATGAGGCATAGATGTGGAACGGGTGGTGGGTAGGGACTTTAGGCTCTTATTACCTGTACCCAAGGTACATGGTTTTGCATCCAAGTGCTTCTAGCCACACACACACACACACACACACACACACACACACACACACACACACACACACACACACACACACACACACACACACACAGCAACTGGTAGAACTATTAATTTGTTCACAGCTGTAAACTGGCAAAACCGTTAATTTATTCACAGCTATCAGTAAATTGGAAGAACTGTTAATTTGTTCACAGCTAGCAGCATTCAGAAGGAAGTTAACCTGTTATATGGCAGAACTTAATTCAAAGCAAAAGAAACACACTTTCTGTGTACTTAATCCATTCAGGGCAACATTCATAGAAACCCACTTTCCGTTAAGGAACTTAACACCTTAATCTGTTCCCGGCAGACCTTTATCCATTAGCAGCATTCAAAGCAAAGCTAACACACTTCTGAAGCATTCAAAACAAAGCAAACACACTTCTCAAGCATTCAAAGCAAACACACTTCTCAAGGAAACAAATTCTCAGCAGCATTCAAGACAAGGCTAACATACTTCTCATCTAAAGGAACTTAATCTGTTCACAGCATTTATCGGTAACTCTACACAGTCACAGCCTTTCTCAAAGTTAAATCTAACACATACGGCATTCATTCTCGAAGTTAAAGCTATTACACACAGCATTCATTCTCAAAGTTAAAGTTAACACACACAGCATTCATTCTCAAAGTTAGTTAAAGCTAACACACATACAGCATTCATTCTCAAAGTTAAAGCTAACACACACAGCATTCATTCTCAAAGTTAAAGCTAGCACACATAGCACAGCATTCATTCTCAAAGTTAGTTAAAGCTAACACATACAGAATTTGTTCTCAGAAAACTAAGTAAGGAACTTACTTAACTCTGCAGCATTTCTCTGCAGCTCTCCAGTCTAACCTTTCCTTGCTGCTTGCTCCAAGTTCCTGCAGCTTAAACATGGTTCCATCCCCTTGCGGCTGGCTGGAAATTCCCTCAGCTTGTTCCTGCAGCTTAAACCAAAGTTCCATTCTCTTATGGCTGGCTGGAAATGAACTCATGTTATTGTTTGAGCTCAATTCCGACAGGCTGGCAGGCTGTTTGACAGAGCTGATGTCATGTCGTACATGATGACGTCATCTCAAAAAGTCAGAAAAAGAAAATTCAAATAAAACAGCTGGGAAATTTGTAAATTAAGGGGTGCCACTCGGGAATCATGGCACACCATTATTTGGACCCCAAAACTTGGCAAAAAACAAGTAATTCAGTACAGATGGGAGATATGCCACCAAGGTCTTTTCAGGCCTAGTCATGCAACCCAATCCACTTTTGTCCCAGAGTTCATTGGATGCCTATATGGTGGGGTATGTTAGTAAAAAGGTAGCTAAGGGTTATGGGTGTGTGGGGTATATTAGGCAGGGATTAATTTACTTATTGTCGACCTTTGTCCATCAGAGACATGGGGGCCAGACCAAGGGTTAATTTGCAAATCCACATCTAATGATCAAGGTTTCTTTTAAATAGGGTCAGAGATGAACTCTGCTTTATGTAGCTGGAGAGCTTATTCAACTGGTCAGGGATTCCTGAGACGCATATCACCCCCAGCAGGTTCTATTTATGTTGAAGGTAAAGCTCAGGTCCTTGCATGTAGTGGTTCTGGAGTTATTTGTCTTATGAATGGGCAAGAGATCCATCAGAGCTGGATGTAAGGATGCCTTATATGCTAGGCATCAATCACCTCTTAGTAACCTGTACAAGGCTAGCATTTTAAGGCAATCTGTGTAGGACAGGGTATTCATAAGCTGTATTCTCCTGGTGAGGAACCTTTGAGGACATTCCAAATGTTGCAAATGCCTGGCTAGGTGCATGCCAAAGGGGACATTGTAATCAATGATGGGTCTGATAAGGAATGAGTAGAGTAATACCATTAATTCCTTGGACCTGGATGCCCTACCTTTGCTTATGAGTTGGGTGACAGAATGATTTTCTTACTATCCTGGCTATGTGTTGGTTGAATGACAGATTACTGTCTACATATGTTCCCAGATCCCTAACTATTGGGTCAGCCCTTAGGAATGTTGTATCAGTGAAGTAATTAGCCTGGTGGATGTTTTCCCAAAGGGCACTGTAATGCGTTTCTTTGTAGTGAGCTTTAATCCATGGCTTTGGCACCATGCATTTGTTTGTGCTAGACTGTCTTGTAGAATGTTGGTGTCATGGGGGAAATCTATGATAACTCCCAGTTTACAGCCATCTGCCAACTTGGTGAGCCAGAGACCTTTGGCATTAGCCTTGACTTCTAAGAAGCAGATGCTAAAGAGGAGTGGGTCCAAGACAGAGCCCTGGGGTACTCCACTTGTGACCATTCTCTTGGTGGAGGTGGTCTCACTGATCCAAAGTTCTTGGGTCCTGTCTGTGAGCTGAGCCAGCTGGAAATCCAGTGAGTTATGTAGGGATTTATTGCCTGGTTCTGAGAGTTTGTGAACAATACCTGAGTGGGGTATTATATCTACTGCCTTGGACAGGTCAAAGTAGGCTGTGTACACTATTTTCTCCTCACCCATAGCTATGCTGACCTTCTCAAAGAGGTTTACCAGATTAAGAGGCAAGACCATCCCTTATTAATGCCAAACTGGGATGGGTTCAGTGTCTGTAGGTTGCCAATGCCCTTGTTGATCATTTCCATGATAACTTGTTCCATGACTTTGCATATTAGAGTTGTCAGACTGATGGGCCTGTAGTTCCTGGGGTCTGTTGATGGTCCACCCTTATGAAGAGAGACACATGTTGTAGACCTCCATTTACCTGGCACATAACCATTTTTGATGCTGTAGTTGAAGAGTACTTCAAGTAGTCCTGCTATGTTATGTTTTAAGTTACTTAGGAGGCAATTGGTGATGTTGTCCAGGTCCAATGAAGCACCTTCAGGACACTCTCCCTGTTGATAGCTGGGGGAGATATGCTAGAAGTGATTTCACAGGGGATAGTGTGGGGGGGGGGGTGAGCAGTGAAGTTAGAGCAAATCTACTGTCTGATAAATTTAGTTCTGTCACCCTGGCCAGTGAAGTTTGTGCCATTTTACACCAATTCTGCCCACTGTTGAGTATTGCATTTTAGATTCCTGACATAGCCGAATAATGCCTTGTGATTGTATTTAGCCTGGCAGGCTATTATGTCCTTGTAATTGGCCTTGCTGGACTTTATTAGACCTCTTAGTTTCTTGTTACTTGAACAGAGATCTCTTGTGTCTCATTATGAGAGTTGCTCTTTCTGATTTTGGCTATGAATTTTTTTTCTTTTGTTATACAGCCTGTTAAGGTAAGGATTCCTCCTTGTTATATCTGGGTTTACTAGGTACAGCACCTTCAGTGCAGCCATTTACATGTTCATAAAGGGTTTTTGTAAATAATTGTGCATAGGTAGTGGTGTTCTCAGGGTCTGGGGGAGCTGTGAAGCTTGACAAACTGTTGCTTAATAAGATGTAGTTTGCTTCAGTGTAGTTCCTAATGGTCACGGGTTTAGTTGGGTTTGCCAGCCTGAATTTTATTTCAAGGGAACCAGGTGTGTGGTCCAACCTCATCAATGAGGAAGTGACATGGGGGGATGCAACACATTTCTATGTTGGTGAGTACTAGTTCCAATATGTTTAATTCTCTGGCTAGAGAGTGCACTATCTGGTCCAGGCTGTTTGTTTTGATGAAGTCCCAGAAATATTGTGCTTGTGAGTTAGAGGCAGTGTGGAGGAATGGTTAAAGTGTTTCATGAACAGGGTATTTAGATGGATGGTGAGCATCTATAGTAGATCTAGGTAAGAGTTGTGAGCGTCTTTGCAGGTCATAGAGCAAGACCTGGAGCTGGCCAGTACATCGTAAGGGACCTTGTCTATTTGGAAATGGATGAACTGCAGGGCATCATCTTGTTTAACCAACCTATTGTATTTGCTGCTAATTAGATTGAGACATCTCCAGCTTTGGCCCCAGTCTGTGCTATTGTTGGTCTAAATGTGTGGAATACACTGTAGCCTTCCATTGCAGGAGTACTTTCTGTAGCTTTAAACCAAGTCTTGGTAACAGCATGGATGCCCACATTCTTCAGAGTGAAGAGCACTTGTAGGGTGTGGACTTTTTGTCTGGGCTCTTAATATTGAGTAGTAACACCTTAAGTTTGCTTTGCGTTTTTTTTTTTTTTTTTTTGCTATGTTGGTAGTTTTCTCATTTTGACGTTGCCTAAAAAAATCTGTAAGGATGGTACATGCTAACCACCAGCCACGGTAATTAAGAGGCCAAAAGTTCACATTCACTCAGTACTTGCAATGGGTGTGATTTTGTTAGAAGTAAGTGCCATAGAATTTAGTGGATAGGCAGTTTTGAGGAGTGTGTGGCTGTGTGGCTGCTTATGTGAATATAAGCAACGGTATGACAGGTATCCCGTGAGTGAGTGTGTGTGTGTGTGTGTGTGTGTGTGTGTGTGTGTGTGTGTGTGTGTGTGTGTGTGTGTGTGTGTGTGTGTGTGTGTGTGTGTGTCTCCCTACATGGTCACAGTATGGGGGTTGGGTAGAAGGTAGTGTAGAGGTGTGTGTGCGGCAGACTGTGTGCGTGATTGGGTGAGAGGAGTGCTTGATGTAGAAGGTGTGTGTGTATCAGTGTGTCTGTATGTTTTAAGTTGGGTGGCTGCCACACATCTCAACTCCTCTAGATTAATAAGCAGTGGATAAAGTATGTGGAGGGGGACACTAGACCGCAATGATACATTTGAAATAATAATAACATCAATGTAAAGTTAATAGAACAAAATGCAGTGCAGGAAGAAGCTGCAGATTAGAATGAAGAAGTATGACACTCTAATGTCTGAAATTACTGATTTACTGTAAGGATCCCTGAATTCTGAGGGCCATGCTGAAGGCTTCTGGACAAAGCTAGGGGGAGGGGCACTAGATGACACCAGAGATTTTTTATAAATATTACTCTAATCCACTCAAAGAATTAACAGAGCAACAGGTCTTTCATCATGTTGCATATTCTGAACAAGAAGAATGAAACTCTAATGTCTGCCATTATTGGCTGACTGTAATAATTCATGATTTATAAGGAGTGGGTAAAAATAAGAGGCAGCATTAGGAATGCTGTTTTATATCAGCGACAGGTAAGAGGTATGATGGTGTGTGTGTATGTGTGTGTGTGTGTGTGTGTGTGTGTGTGTGTGTGTGTGTGTGTGTGTGTGTGTGTGTGTGTGTGTGTGTGCGTGTGTGTGCATGTATGTGTGTGTGTGTGTGCGTGTGTGTGTGTGTGTGTGTGTGTGTGTGTGTGTGTGTGTGTGTGTGTGTGTGTGTGTGTGTGTGTGTGTGTGTGTGTGTGTGTGTGTAGAAAGTGATAAAATCAGAAACAGTTGACCAAATAAAATGAAGTAAAAATCTGCTCCACACTGCTACAAACGACACACCAGCACATAAATGGTACCAACTCCTTCTTCCAAAATAGTTTATTAATATAAAAACATCCACTGATTGTTGAGCGCTTTCATCTATCTCAAGACTTCATCAGAACAAAGTACATTTCTCTCAACTTCCTTAAATACATGATTATTTGATCACATGTATATACTTCATTAACCATTTAAAGTGCTAGTGCATGAACTTCCCTATAAATAAAAATATTCATTTAAAATGTATTTCTATCCTACATATATTCCTTTATACAATAAATCATTATAAAATTGTCAATAAATACATTTCATTTGATATGTTCATAATTTAATATTTTTCCTATGTAATGCGTTTAAAATAAATAATAAAATATATGCCCTTTTCTATTTTCTTTCAGCTTTTAAAATGGGTCTAATGGATAGGTATTCATTAATACCTGGGGGGACTGAGGCGTTCAATCTTATTTGCCACCTAGCTTCTCTTTCCCCCACTACCTTCCTAATGTCCCCTCCTCGAGGGTTGAACCTAACCAATTCAAGTATTCCAAAATGGAAACCCGAACATTCTTTATTTTCATTTAAGTGTTTCCATAGGGCATTTTTCTCATCCCCTTTTTTAATACTATATTCATGGTTGTAGATCCTATTTCTCAAGCACCTGGTAGTTTTGCCCACATAAAAACTCGGACATTTGCTACACTTTGCTAAATAAACCAGGTGCTTGGACCTACAATTGCCCTTTTGGAACTTCACCATGGTTTCATTTGCATCCTGAAGTATAATTGTGGGGGAACTAATAATGTAGGGACACTGCTTACATGTCCCACATTTTTGTGTCCCCTTTTCACAACCACTCTAGCATCTAATTTTTACTTCTAATAACTTTTTCATGTTGATACCATTCCTATAGACAAACTCCGGTCTATCCCCCACTATTTTAGAAACGTTACTGTCAACCCTCATAATATTCCAATACTTCTCCAGAATGTTACTAATCTCTCTACTGTGGGGAGCATATTGTAGTACACAAGCTTTACCAAATTTTCCATTATTCGACCTGGTGAGATCTCTCCCCTCAGGAGCCTCACCTTTACTCTTGGCTTTACTTCCCAACAAGGGTTTGTATCCCCCCCCCATTGATCCTTAATGCAATTGGTAACATCAGCTACCATACTGACAGGATAACCCCTATTCCTGAAATATATCCCTATTTTTTCTAGCTCACTGTCTAGATCATTGCCATCGGATGTCATCCGAGCCACCCGAATACATTGGCCCTTTATAATATTTCTTTTTTGGACCACAGGATGGCTGCTGTTGAACTGTAAATAGAAATTACTGAAAGTATCTTTCCTGAATATATTTGATTTAAATTTCCCATTTTTTAATGTTATCTTAGTGTCTAAATATGAGATAGAGTCTTTTTCTACGCAAAAAGTAAACTTTAAAAAGTCACTGCATGAATTCAAATATAATTTGAAACTATCAAATTCCTCCAAGTTCCTTTTCCAAATGACAAACATGTCATCCAAGAAACGCAAATAACATCCCATGTACCTAAACCAATCAGACTTAAAAATTAACTCTTCCTCCCAATCTAACAGGAACAGATTGGCAAACATCGGGGCGCAGGCCGCACCCATGGCTACCCTCTTCCTTTGCCTAAAATACTCCCCCTCAAACATGATATAGTTGTGGGATAACACTATATCCATGAATTCTAATATTAATAAAGTTCTCTCCCATGGTAGATTACCTTTGTTCCTAATACTTTCTAGAAACCTAGACATTCCTTCTTCTTTCGGTATGCTAGAAAATAAATCAACCACGTCAATCGTTATTAGCCATTCTGCTCCTGTGGCTAGATCTGGCTGTAATCTACTCAGGAAGTCCCATGAATCAATTACTATGTGGGGAATATTTTGGGATATGGGTTTGAGCCACTTGTCTATCACCTTACCAAAAGGGAAGGTTTTCGATTCAGTCCCCGAAATAATAGGTCTGAATGGGGGGTTGTGGATATCTTTATGCACTTTGGGGATCCCTACTATTGTGCTTATTGTTGGGTATTCTACTTTCAAAAAATTATACAGATCACCATCTATTCTGTCTTCCACTAATAGGTCTTCTAAAAAGAGATCCACCTTATGATACCCTATATTAACCTCATTAATAGATGCAATGTCATAATTACCGGAATTAAGTAAAATGCTGTTCATTTTACTAATGTAGTATTCCTTATGATAAAGGACGGCTCCCCCACCCTTGTCGGGTTTCATTATTCTCAGGCTGTTGTCACTCTGTATATCTCTCAGTACTACAGACTCCTCTTTAGTAAGGTTATATTTAATTTTTTTAGATCTGTTGTTCTTATCATATTGATAAATTTCATCTATTACCAATTTCTCATATATCCCTAACAAGTTGTGTAGGGGGGTGTAAAGGTGCTGATCTTTCTGAACTCACTTAGTCCTTTGTGGGGTTTACCATCAAAAAATACCCCCAAATTCAATTTCCTTATGTATTTTTTAATGTCTACAACATAGTCTTCCAATTTAAATTTATGATTAGGTATAAACTTCATCCCTTTTGAAAGTAGAGTGAAATGTTCCTTTTTAAGTTCCATACATGTGTAATTGTAAATGGTGAAGTCTCCCCATACATTTATAATATCATTGACTCTCACTATACCCTGTTCTTTGTCCCTGGGTTTAACCTTTGTAGTTCCAACTATCTCCCGTTGTAGTTTCCCCTCTTCATTCTGCTCCCCAAGTGTCTGTTTCTGTCCATATCCTCCCACCCCATTTCTTCCTCTAAAAAATTATTGGACTGGGATCTCCCCCTCTTGTCCCCCTCATTCATTTTATTAACCTGATGGTTTCTGTAATTAAAATTCTCTCTATAATTGAATTGTCCGTTTCTTTTCTCAAACTTGCGTGTGAATCCTTTTTGTTTAATATTATTGTCTCTGTCCCATCTATACGCGTATCCATTTTTATATTGGTCAAAGTCCCTATTCAATTTCTTACATTTCCTCTCAAACTGTTTCACCACTAACCCCTCAACCCAAGTATATTGGGATTCTAAAGACAGTTCACATTCATCATATAATAAATCACTTTGTATCACATTGTTCAATTCTTCTAGTTCAACCATAAGTGTACAAATCTTTTTGTCGTTACATTTAATAATAAATTTCATGAATGTAAAGCCAAACTCATCAAACATTTTAGTACATTCTCCTTTAACAGTTGCGTCCATCACAATCCCCATGGGTGTTTTAAAAAATCTCAACCCCATGGGTACAACACCCTTATCTAGACACTTTTTTAAATACAAGTTGTCCAACTGAATACTTTTCAGTACCTTTAACTTTTTCCCAAAGTCAAATATAAGATCTTTCAGTGTTTTTTCTTTGTTTACTTCATGTTCATTTTTATTACCTACACAGTTTGGTCTACACCCACCATCGAAATTAAACTCGTCTACCAAAAAGTTGTTGAAATCATAACGTCCTTTGTCCTTAACATTATTATTTGGTAGGGTGCGTTTTACAGTACCTGCATATTTGTCATGAGCGGCAATAGCGTACGTCTTCTTAGGTACAGTCCTTTTCGGCTTGGTGCCTGAAATGTTATAATCCATCATCGATCCGTTTATACTGTCTCCTACCGAGCCTCTCCCATTCTCTTTGTCACCCAAACACGATCTATTGGACATTCCACAGTTACCTAAAACGCCATTACTCTCTCCATCGACCTGTACATCACCACCACAGCTCCGGGTCAGCGTATGGGTTGACGTCACCACCTTCTCCTTGTTGGTACATGTATTAGGTTGCAACATCATTTCAAGCAACCTAGTAAGCTCCCCACGCATTATAGCCATCTCCGACTGTAGACCACGAATGTCTTCTCTCCTCGGGGAAAAAATGGAGGGAAGTTCATCTAAAGAATCCATCCCTTGACCAAACGACTAATAGAAAGTGATAAAATCAGGAACAGTCGACCAAATAAAATCAAGTAAAAATCTGCTCCACACTGCTACAAACGACGCACCAGCACATAAATGGTACCAACTCCTTCTTCCAAAATAGTTTATTAATATAAAAACATCCACTGATTGTTGAGCGCTTTCATCTATCTCAAGACTTCATCAGAACAAAGTACATTTCTCTCAACTTCCTTAAATACATGTGTGTGTGTGTGTGTGTGTGTGTGTGTGTGTGTGTGTCTGTCTGCGGGGTGAATGAAGTGGTGCCTGTGATAACACTGCATAAACTGCCAGTGGTGATTAACTCAAAGGTCTGTCAGTGCTCGTGGTAATCAATGGGAGATTAAAAGTCATACAAATCAGCTGAGAGCTAGGTCTTTCCTCACTTTAGCTAATGTGTCTCTGGCTCATAGGTTCATAGGAGGTCGCTAGGCTAGTAGCCCTTGAGCCTTTATAAGCCCAGCCATGTTAATCCTAAATATCTCCATTTTTTCTTTTTTGGGTAGCTCGCAGAACAAATTTATGAACAGAGCGGGTCTGTGGTCAACACCGGCTATCCCTGTCCATGAGGGACATGAGCAGCACCCCAGGGGAGAATTTGCGGTCTCCCATCCAATTATCTAGGTTGCATTTGAATACAATCAGTGAGGAGCTCTGTTTTACATGGATAGGGAGTCTGCTCCAGAAAAGTGGCAATCTCTGAGAAACATATCTGTCTCTACAGCATGATTTGTTAATGTCACAAGTTAGGCTGATATCCCTAGAGTGAGTGACTCTTGAGACACTTGACTTGCAGATGTGCAGCATTTCCATTAGAGCAGGGTTGGAGATTGCCCTACAGGCAGGGCACAAGCCACCTCTCAGCAGCCTATAAGATACACAGTAAAGTGACAGAGCTTTCAGCCTGTCCACATAGGTCATAGCTTGGAGTCTCTGTATTTTCTTAGTGAGGAAACTCTGAGGTCTCTACAGCTGTTGTAGGTGTCAAGTGCATGCAACAAGGCGAATTATAATCTACTAGTGGTCTGATGATGGTCGAATACAGTGGAGTTACAACATCCCTTTACCTGGATGCTATCCCCTTGCCTATGAGGTGCGCTACATAGAAGGCTTTTCTTACCACTGTGGAAACTTGGTGGTCAAAGTTCAGATTGCTATCAACCTGTGTTCCCAACTCTCGCACCACTGGGTTGGAACTCAGGGAGGTACTGCCAATATTGTAATTTGTAAGGAAGTCTGTTTTGCCAGATGGGATAATAATGCATTTTTTTGCATATAGTTTTAGGCCATGGCTTTAGCACCAATCATTTGTTTGTGTTAGCCCTTCCTGTAATATGTTGACATCACTGGAGGACTCTGTGATTGCTCCCAGTTTGCAATCATCAGGGAACTTTGTGAGCCAAATGTTGTCTACTTTGGCCTGGACTTCTGAGAAATAGATGCCAAACAGTAAGGGGCCCAGCACAGACCCCTGTGGTACTCTACTGGTGTCAGTGGAGGTGGAGTCACCAATTTTGACAGTGTGTGTTCTGTCAGTGAGCCAATTGGCTACATGTCTAGTAATGTAAGGGTTAATCCCTGTCTGGCAGAGTTTGTCAATGATGCCAGAGTGGGGAATTTTGTAAAATGCCTTGTCAAGGTTAAGATGGGCTGTGTGCACTGTCTTACCTTTGTCCATGTCTTTGGTGAGATTATCAAAGAAGTCTAGCAGGTTTTATAAGCATGATCTACCCTTAACAAAACCAAACTGGGTTGGTTCCAGCATTTGGAGGTTGCCTATGTCGTTGCTGATCAGGTCCATGATAATTCTTTCCATGGCCTTGCAGATGAGGCTGGTTAGACTTATGGGTCTGTAGTTCCCAGGGTCAGTAGATGCCCCCTCTTTGTGCAGGGGGATTACTGTTTATGTTCTCCATTCTGCAGGAACATAGCCAGTTCTCAAGCTATGATTAAAGAGACCACCAAGTGGGTCCACAAGGTTTTGTTTTAGATTGTTTAGTAAACAACCTGGGATATTATCTGGTCCCATTGAGGCCATGTTTTTGGCCTTGGAGAGTGCAGAGATGACCTGTCTCTAGAGATTCTAAGCAGATGGCTGATGTCAGGTATGATTTAGGATATGGTAGGGGGGAATAGGAATGAAATTTGCACTGAATCTGTCAGCTAGCTTGGAACATACATGGGCATTCCCTTTTAGACTTCAGATGTAGTGAAAGAATGCCTTATTATAATCCTTCGCTAGGGATGTGATTTTAGTTTCGTAATTTGCTTTAGATGTCTTTACAAGATTTCTGATTTTCCTATTTAGGCTTAGGAGGGAATGCTTCCTCTGCCGAGATATATCCCTCTTTCTTTTGGACAACAGTTTCTTCCTCTTTTTATATAATCTGTTTAGACTTGAAGTTCACCATGGTGGCTTGTTTTTATGTGAAGAACTGGTTTTGATCCAATCAGGTACAGCAGAGTTTATGCAGTCACTTAAGTGTTTGTACAGGGCATGTGTGTGTACTTCTGCATAGTGATCATTGGTCTCTGCGACTGTGGGTTGTATGAAGCTTTTTATATCATCACTTAATATGTTGTAGCTAGTTTTGATGATTTTTTTTTTAATAATTTGTGTTCCTGTGAGGATGTCAGTTCTCCTCTGAATCACTAGTTTCCACAATCTCACTATCAGGCCTTTTAGCCACAGCCTTACCACTGGCAGGTAGCCCATCTTTGTATCTTGGCCAATATTATAGATTTCTGTTTATCATATGTTAATTTGTTTCAGATATATGATTGATATCCTGAGTATATGTGGCAAGTATATCTGAGAACAATTGAAAATTATTTGTCAGATTCATCATTATGTGAAAGGTCAGGAAAATTATTTAATCAGAAGAAGCTTACTAAACTTAAGGTTCCTTTCTTAAATAACCTGAAAGTAAAAGAAAGTTAGAAAACTTGAAAAAAATGTATTAATATGTGGCCTGTAAGCACATAATGCAGTGTGTGTAGCTCTCTCTCTATTTACCCATCAGTAGTGTGTGTGTGTGTGTGTGTGTGTGTGTGTGTGTGTGTGTGTGTGTGTGTGTGTGTGTGTGCACATGTATCAGTTGTATTATAGCTTGATGGTTCATAACAAGTGGCAGGGTTTAAACTACATAAATAATAATTGTGACCCAAAATTAAGTATGTAGTGGTATGAATATCTGTGACCCAAAAATGTGGAGAGTGATGTTTTCTTTAAATGTAGCATGCTTTATTCAGTTATGTCTTTTGCTTTAAGAGCAGTGATACCTACTTTTTATTTGCAAGAACATGCTTGTTTAATGAGCATTTGGAGATTATACCAATAGAGGCCTGGGGTAAACACAAGAAGAGAATGCTTCCTCTTATTAAAGAGAACATAGTAATACAGCAGCTACTCTAACAAAGAGAACCAGCTAATCTGAAATACCACCTTGCAGGAGAAGTTGGGAATATTCTAATAGTTGGAATCCAGACTGTGCTACTCTCAGGAGCTGTTTTCCAGCAAACTAGGACTGAATTATAAGTACTTCTGGGTATTTCAGTTAAAGCAAAATGTTTTATTAGCTTTGAAGAACCTGTTCTATTTTTTTCTATATCGTAAACTGCACTATTTTCATAAAGGCTGGTAGTCGCAATTGCATTAATTTTTTACAATGGTGGATTACTGCGGCCGTTTTGGTACTAGTTCTTATTGACAAGTTAGTTTAGTAGTAACACGGACAGAGAGAGGTAATCTTGTAGTATGCTGAATTTTTTTCCCACCTGTGTGTGTGGATCCATATACCAAAATTATCACAGGATCCCAACAGGAAAGCTACTACAAATTATAGAAGCTATAAACAAATGGATGGTTACAGTAGCTAAGTCAATGGCTATGCCAAGGACAGCACCACCATTTAAAAAATCTAGGCATATCTTTAAATCTTCTACTCGTAATCCAAATAGGAGAGATGGAATTGAACTTACTGGGCTATGATCATATCAGGCTTAGACCTCTCCCCTAGCCCAACAACTCCTATTTAATTAGTTAAAAGCCGCTCTTGCACTGCCCCTTGTAGATCACAAAAAAGAAGATCCTCAGCCATGGATGTGCACTTTCCTACTGTCTCTAAATGGGCATCATGTGACAATGTAGCAATTGTCTCATGTTTACTGACAACCACATTATTCTTAAGCTGATTGACACAGTATGTGAGAGATGTATTTACACTGTCTTTGGAGGCAGAACTCTGATATACAGAAACTAACACCTTCAGTTTGCCAGTAAAACACACAGCACACCTACTATGGATCTGACACATGCACTCTTACATGCTGAGGCTCTTAAATGCAACCTATCCAAACCTAAACGATGTCCCACATGCTGATCTTAGCAACACCCCAAACATTCTACAAAGACAGCACTCCCCAGGACACATAAACCAACATCTCAGCCTCCAAGCCTGTAAGGCAAACTACCCCTCAACCCAATATTTTGGTCATTGGAGACTATTGTGAGACACGCTGATCTCCCACTCACCAGACTGAACAAGGAGAAAGTCATGATTGGTTACATATCAGGGGCAGACCACTACATCACACGTGCACTCAGGACAATGAACTACAAATACCATTATGACTTTGTCATAGTCCACATGGGTGTTAATGACCTGAGATGTACCTCCCTGCACTATAGGAAGAGAGACATGACAGAGCTTTCAGGTTATGTGTCCCAGACAAGTATGAGCCTAGGGCTGAGCTGCATTCTGTCTTCTCCTAGGATGATACCACGGTATAAACAAAAGATGATTTACTTTAACAACTGGCTTAGTTACTGCTGTCATGCTAAGGGTGTCCAATATTTTTCAGCTTGGGAGGACATGATCAGCAGACCACACTGCTTTGGAGGGATGGTCGGTACCTGTCCTCAGTAGGTTTTTGTACATTGGCTAAAACATTATCCACCCTATAGTGCCTTTTTAGGCAATGCCAACCTGATAAATATTCTGACATAGTACATTCTATGCAAGATAAACTGAAGGTGTTACATGTCAGTGGTAGTAGTGTCACCAAGTAGGTCCACTCTCTGGAAGTGCTCCTCACCCTTGAGAGTGCTGACATCTGTGCATTTACTTAGACATAGTTTATAGCCATGGAAGGCACCCGGGCAGTGCAAGGCTATAATACCTTCCATACATTTAGACGAGTTACTACACAAGAATGGACAAGAGGTGGACTTGTATTAATTCACATAAAAAGTCAGCATACCTTAAGACTGGTCAAACAATACGACACACTTGAGCTACTCCATGTCTGACTAACCGTAGGCCAAATCCCATACCATATGCTAGCTGTAGGTCTCCATCTATTACCAAGGTGACCATACCATTTACTTGAACAAACTGGAGTCACTCACTATTCAGCCCATTGCCATATTCATGGGTGATTTCAACTATCCCATCATAAATTGGGATACATACACAACCACTAACATGCAGGCTCAAAGATTTCAGGATTTTATCAATGCAAACACCCTGGTTCAGCTAGTCTGCACACCTACTAGCGGTGCAAATCTCCTAGATCTGTTACTCACAAATAAGAGAGAATATTGCAATGTCCTCACTGGTCAAATTAGATCACAAAGTGGTCACCCTTAAAATAAATTCTAAGCCTAAACTCCACAAATCCCAGAACATTTAAGAACTTCTCCAAGGTTAACTCATCCTATTAAGCAATAGCATAGCTAAATTCCAGGTCCCCACCCTAAACTCAGAGAATACTATGGCCTGTGTGGAAGTGTTTACAGAAACCCTTTACAAGCATGTAAACAACTGCATAGAATCAGCAGTACCAAACTAAAATAAACTTGGAACAAACTCCAAAAACAAGCCCCCCTTGGTGGATCCTCACTATAAATAGGTTGTACAACAAAAGAAAGTAAATCCTGTCCAAAATAGGAATGGCTGTGCTAAATAGGTAAAAAAAAAACTCCCTCATCAGTGTCACCAAGCAACTCAGTGGACAAATCAAGTCCACCAATGCTGTATTGCAAAAATAGCCTTCCAAGCTAAGGATAACCATAAGGCATTTTTCATTTGTGTACACAACCTTAAGGGGAGCACTCAAGCATGTGCTGGACTAATAGTAAAGGGAACTCTTGATGCTAAACCAGAGAATATAACAAATTTATTGGCCAATACTTTTAAGTCCAGTGTCACCCCCTCCATCAATCCCAGAAAATACCTTCTGCCATTTCTCCCTCAGCAATCACTAAACAGCAGGTCTTTACTGCACTCTCCAAAGCTAAAAACACTGCATCAATAAGTCTTAATAATATCCCAGGATGCCTCCTAAATAGTTTGAAATATGACCTGTCAGGCCCACTAGAATCTTTGTTCAACCACAGCCTCCAGACAGGTTTTGGCCCTAGGGAATGGAGGACTGCCACAGTCATCACTCTACACAAAGGGGGGACTACCAGCAGACTCAGGGAATTACAGACCCATAAGTTTGACTAATCTTATATGGAAGGCCATAGAAAGAATTATGATGGACCTGATAAACAAAGGCATGGAAAATCGTCTAACACTGGACCCATTCCAGGTCATTTTAATTAAGGGCAGGTCATGCCTACTAAACCTTTTTGACGTCTTTGAGAAGGTCGCTAGAGCCATGGACTAGGGCAAAATGATATATACTGCTTACCTCAGATTATTAAAGGCAGGTCCTGGCAAAGGCATTTGACACAATAAACTTTTTTTTAGACTATTCAAAAGTTAATTTAGGATGACTGTTATTAAAATTAATTATTCAGTTAATGAGACTGTATTTAAGGTTTGTTGAGCATTTGAATTTTAATCTTTTGACAAAACTGCTTAATCTAATAAATCTAAGTTGGCTTTTCTCATTTCATTGTTTTGCCTACCACTGAATGCTTTGTGAGTTTTTGTTTTTGCATTCTTGGTTTTGTTTTAGTTTAAGACTTCAGATAGGTCATATTTTGCACTGATAATCAGTCAGCCTGGTACACTATCAGGACCCATTGTTGAGGTGTTTTTAGCTTTTGAGAGGGCTGAAATAACTTGTTTCATGGTAAATAAAGTGGTAGCTGGGCTTGTGAAATCTATTGAATATATTTAAGTGTGGGTAGAATAAAACTTGCACTAAATTCGTCAACTAGGATATTAGTAACTTCTTTTGGATCAGAGTGTGCAGTATTACTACGCACTAGCTTCAAACATGGTTGGGTGTTAGCCACCAAACAATATTTAACTATGTCAGAATATTAAGACCTATTTTAAATGTATACTCAGCTATGAACTTCCCAATGGATCCCTTAAGCTCGTTATTATTTTACTTAATTGTGTCCTAAAGGTAGGTAGAATGAGGCATCTTATAACTTTAAGAAATGCCTTTTTCTTGTTATATAATTTATTTATACAGGTATCCCACCAAAGGGTTTTTTTTTTAATTACATTATGTTATTTACCAATTATTACACATTTTTAATAGGATATAAACAAAACATATTTCCACACAAGAAATTTCTAAATATGTGTCAGACTCTTGAAAACCATACTGTGTAGACAGAATATTTGGTTAAAAATGAAAGTGTGAGCTCTCTTGTTAAGTACACAATCGACTACTATTATAACAACTTTGTATCTGTCTCTGATGAGATGTTAAACTGAGGTCCCATTGCCTGAGTTGGTGGTAGTTCAGTTGGATGTAAAAGATCATATGGTACTTATTAAAAAGAGAAGCAGACGTTTATCTGTTCCCTGGCCAAGTTTCCCCTAGTCAGCCCCTGAAAAGAGGTCACTGGCCTATCGGGACTAACTCAGTTAATAAAGTAAAATTAAAAAATGAAAATTAAAATGCCACTCTTTCTAGCATAATGTATCTTTTCAGATATTGGTGTGTAGCAGATAAGGCCTCAAGTCAAACTCTCGCACATGATTTTGACTAAGATGGCCACAAAAGATCTTATATGCAATTACTTAAGCAGGTGTTTATTTTCACAAAGGTATCACTCTGTGTAGGCTACATCTGGCTTTTCTTTAACAATCTGTCTTTTGATAAACCAGAACCTTACCATTTGTCCACTAGATTTAATGTTATAAATCCTGGTGGAGATGACAGACAGGACATAAACATTTTAGGAACTGTACTATACAAGGCACAGGTACATATTCAGCTACTTCCATTTTTTTTTTGTTGTTGTTGACTACAAAAGTGCTAATGAACAAATACAATTACATTAACTTGCATTTTAGTTAATAGGGGCACAGTATCAAGGCCACAAACAAAAACAGCCATAGGGTTGGTTGTCAATAAAGTGTTTGTATAGTACCTCATCTAGTAGATTACAGTGTATATTCTATCATCCCTGCATTCTACTGCAAGACCAAACCATATGTGAATAATTTACTGGGTTTGGCACAAAAATGACAGCAATTGCCAAATTTCTATTATTAGTTTTAGTAATTTTGCAAGAGAATTTTACCATGTGTGCCAAAATTTCAAGTTAGTAAAGTCTAGTTTAGGGAACCTAAATAATGATTTCTCTGCACAATCAAAACATTTAATGTGCAATAGGTCAATATATTGAATGACATACCTGCAGGCTGATGAAAGGTAAGTTCATTTAGTGTTATTTTTTTCCTCTGATTCTTTTTTAGTTGTGGTTTGTCAAAACTGTATGCACTTACATTGTGTGAACCAAATGTACACCGCAGCAGTTTTTGATGCTTTTACTCACTGTTGTGTGATTGTAGAACTGGTATATATAAATTAGATAGATGTAGAGAATGAGGCTCCTCACGTGGGGTGCAGGGAGGCAGCCCCACTGCAATTTTTTTTTTTTATGTTGTCAGGCATTTTCTAGATACAGTTCTTGAAACAGAAAAAATGATGAAGCATAACATTTTTCATTGACTGGACTAAATGTGGGGAAAGTGTACAACATATGTGTAAGCTCATGTACATAACATGTACTGCACATGTGTGAGCCCATTTACATGTGTTTGTATGGGTCCCTATCAATTGATCACATTTCAGAAACTAGAACGGAAATCCTGAAGAGACCGGATGACTGAGTGTTTGAAAACACGAAGGTTTTGAATGTGAGATCGCAGTACAGCGAGGATGAGGAAATTTACCCCTTTCCTCACTGTAGTGTGATCTCAGAGTTCATATATATAATTTTTAGGGTTGTGGGCTCCCCCTCCAAAAACGTAAAAAAAAAGGTAGATTTTTTTTTTGGTGTTTGAGATTTCAGAAACTTAGTCATCCGGTATCTTCGGGATTTCCATTCTAATTTCTGAAATTCACTCACCTGATAGAGATCTGCTTGTACACATATAAGACCTTATCAGGGCCATCCTTAGCTGCTGTCCTAGTTGAAGGGCTGCATGGAAACCTGCACCCAAACATCACCCAGTGCCTCTATGGCCTACCCACTTCACTCACATTACTTTTTTCTTCTTTTTCTGACAGCTTACATGAAAAAAAAAATGAAACAGTAAGACATACATCCATTCATAAAACACATTCTAAGTAGGCAGGACTGCACTCTCGTAACTGTGGAGAAAAAGAATTCCATTAAGCCAGGGGTCTGTGTGCTGCTATATCCCCAAAAGCCATGGGGATTCTAGATGCTTTAAGATGCATTTCAAAGTTTTGAAAAAAAAAAACTTTTCATCCAATAATTTCCTTAAGGAAAGAAATTTAGTGTTACTTCCCAACTTTGTTCCTGCATCCTTTTAACGCACCTTAACTGACCAGGCTTGTACTGTAATAACTGAGGAAGGAGTAGCCAGGTCTCATGAAGCCAAAGAGGCTATTAGATGCTGGATGTCCATTTTAGAGCTTGCTTCTAGTCTTTTGATCCAATGCTGACCTGAAAAGACATCATGGTTTAGGAAAGAACTTCATTTTTATTCTTCAATTTTACTTTTTACTGCATCCCTTCTACATACCCTAAATGACCAGGACTACACATGGAGGAAATAACTTCATTAAGGAGAGGGTCTGGAAGCCATTAGACCACACAGTGCCATAAGGGTTCTAGATGGTCTGAGATGTATTTTAGAGCTTTGTTTTCAACCTTTTGGTCCTATAATGTCCTGAACAAAAATCAGAAGGAAAGAAGTTCAGTCTAACTTTTTATTTATTTCATAAGCAAACAAGTGGTATCCAGTGATTAAGTGCTGAAAACACACAAAATATCAGTTCACAATAAACTGAGAATACAAATATTTGTGAGGATGCATAAACCATATCTGGTACCTGCCTCACTAGTCAACTCAAAAAAAAGTCAGCTTATGCATCTAACCCTGCCCCCTCCCCTGTTGGTTCTTGACTAGGATGAAAATAAAAGCACAAATGGTGACAGTCAAATATATTTCAAGTTGTTGCTGTCAAGTATATATCAGCATGTCTCATCACCCCATCCAAAAAGACAGCCACTGTATGTGTATACATCTGATGTCAAACTGGGATGAAATTGTAAAAAGAAATAGAACATATTTCAATTTGTTGATGTCAGAGATATATAAGCAACTTGCCTAGTTACACTCCCATAAAAGACAGCCACATGTATATGCATCTGATGCCTGATTGTCAGGAAGGTAAAAAATAGTAGCAGTGATGTTTCCAACTAGTTACTCCTAGCCAATGCAATTCTTCTATACAAGCTATAGTGACCCTCTGTGCATGCCTTTGAAGTTTGTGAGGGAAGTTAAAGAAATATGGACTACAATGTCTCGAGTCCAACACAAGAGACAGTGACCTGCACACATCTCTGAGGCTTGTGAGGAAAATTAAAGAAAGGAGGACATCATTCTCAGTCCCCCACATAAGCTACAGCAACCTTCTGTGCAAACTTCAGAGAAGGGCCAGTTTTAGATTAAGGGGATTCAGGACAGAGGTCACTACTAAGCCTGTGTCAAAATCCACTTATATAGCCTTGGAGTATGGACTGGCACCATGCCTCCAGAAGCTTTGATGGTCTTGATGCTCTTTGATGCATTTCATGCTTTGTGTTTTTCACAGATGATTTAAAATGAGCAAACCAAAAGAGGGTCAGTTACCATCATCCAGGCAGCCCCTGCCCCCAACAAACATTTATAGCCACTTTTGTGTAGAGTCCAGATATCTAACTATGATAATAGAGGATGGCCATCTAGTGTAGTTCACCTTTACTCCACACAAACAGTTGCTTCACACATTTCGCATTATTCCTGCAATGCCAGAATAATGAGCAAGCTACAGCAGGTAGTTATTAATTTTCCTCTACAGCCAGCAGTTAAAGCTACAATTTTTGTGCATATCTTAGATGTTCAGTTAAGTAGTCCATCTTATTTCACTCATACGCATACTAGGTCTGAAAGCCAGATAGTGACTGTTTGAACTGAGCAAACAACAAGATGCCTGTTACTTTCAACAGATAGCTCCAACCCCACTCTACAACTATACCTACTTCTGTCTGCACTTTAGATGATTGTGAAATTATGGCCATTCTGTAAATTTTCATGCAAACAGTAAGCCACATACATGTATTCATTTGTATTTCAGCTTTGTTTCACAGAAACAGTAGATGCACATTTAAGTATTCCAAGTTGCTTCACACAAATCACTCCAATCCCTCAAATGCACTCTAGTCTTAGAAAGTCAGAAAGTGACTGTTTAAACTGATAAAATAACAAGAAGGTAAGTTACTCTCTATGGACATTCCTCTCCTCCCCAGCCGTCACAGCTAAAAATGACAGACATGTATTTTATTTCAGTTTTGCTCAATGGAAAAAGTAGCCACATACTAAAGTATTCCAAATTGATTCACATAAATCACAGTAATCCAGCAAATTCACACTGATCCTGTAAAACCAGATAGTGTCTCTTTAAAATGTAAAAACAACAAGAGAGTCAGTTGCTTTCCACAGACAACCCCCACTGCCACCCAGCAGTATAGTGAAAAATGATGGCCGGGATTCACTAATCCTCCGTGTAAGACTAAGTCTTACTCTGAAACTGCAGTCTAAGAGTATGATGTCAGCACACCATGCATATTCATGAGGGCACATTGCCTCAACTCTAAGGCTAACACGGAGTGTGCACGAGTGCAGGGGGTGTGTCAGACTGCCGAGCAGTCCAAATATCCACATCCCTGCAAGTGCCTAAACTGCAAATGTCAAGTGAAATGAGCGAGTCCGTTCAAAAGCCTACATATCCAACACTACACTCCCCCACATTCTAAATCCATGTACAAGTTTAAAATGTAAAGCTTTCCTTTTTTTTATTATTCCCAATATAGCTGCCCGTATTTGCACGTATATGCATGGGTTTGCCCATTGCTTAGCTACAGTTAGCAGTGTAGACATCGAAGAGGACAATAAACTACTAATATGCAAATTAAGCCAAATAGCAATAGCGTAGTGGTAGAGCCTTCAAACAAAGAGGAGGCATTCCCAGTTCGAGTCCCACCACTCCCCTTCCCATTTTCTGTAGGAAATGTGTGCATAAAAAGAATTCCTGACATTTACCTTTTAAATTTTAGTAAAATGCATTGAAATGACCTATGTGGTAGTGAACGATATTTTATATATATATATATATATATATATATATATATATATATATATATATATATACGTATATAAGAAGGTGGAATGGTCATGCATACTGGTAAATGCATAGGTAACTTATCTTAAGCAATGTGAAGCACTGCTAAGCAAAGTTTACTAGTATTAAGCACAGTTAAGTATCATTTCTCATAGCTTAGCACTGCTTTAACCAGTGCAATGGTTTTGCGCGGAGCTACACATCGCATGTTTGTGCGTAGCGTGCCGCGCGCTAACTAGCGCAACGTCGGGCAACATAGAGCAACGACGAGCAACATTGGGCAAAGTTGAGCAAAGTTGGCTAAATGCAGCCACACCTCCTAGCCAGTCAAGCCAGTAGTAAAATAAAAAGCAATGACAGGCCTCAAACCCGGGATACTGTGCATCATAATCATAGTACTAAACCACTAAGCCATGACAGCTTTAAATATGGATACATTTACAACACACTTAAATATATATATATATATATATATATATATATATATATATATATATATATAAATATATCAGTGGAAGTTTACCCATTGCTACGCAGGTTTGCATTTAGCTGAGATTTTTCAAAACCGGCCACTCACAAATAAGTGCAGGAAATGAGGCATATTTAAGCTCCATAGGCGGGAATAATTGCCATAACTGGTTGTAGCTCCCATCTGCAGACAGTATGGCTGGTGTTGGAGAGGGCTCTCATTTTTGAGTGCAACGGTGGGGCACTGAGGAGTCAAAAGTAATGGTTTGGCTCTTCGTCCATCATCATGATGCAAGACTCCTGCAGGGCCAGTTTTGGGGCACTGAGTACAAAGCGGAAGCCTGGAACCGTCTAGCACATGATCTCACCAGTACCACAGGCATCCATCGGACTGGTGAGCAGGTCAGACACCACTACTCATACCTGAAGAGACGCAAGGCGGACCGACTGAACCAGTGGATACAGGAGGCCTGTGAAATGGAAAATGCCCCACTACTGAGTATGTAGCCATGGAATGAAGTATGTAAGAATTGCTATTGTAGTCTATATTATTGATAGGTATGTCTCAATATCCCTTCATTTACTTCACAGATGCAGGTATTCGTGCTGCGAATCAGCAAGCCTATGCAGATAGGCTGCTAAGGCTGTGCCACCAAGCAGGTTAGTAATTATTCTGCATGTGTTGTCATATAAAAGAAGTGAGAGAGCCTGAAAAAGAGTGTTGTAACCCATTAATAAAGGTATAATAAGTGTTGAATAACTTCTCTGCATGCATTGTTATATAAAATAAGTGAGACAGCGTGAAAAGGTGGTGTACCCCATTAATAAAGGTATAATATGTCTTGAATAAAAGACCTCTGCATGCACTGATATATCAAATAAATGAGAGAGCCACTAGAAAAGTGTGTAATGTAATTAATAAAGGTATAATTCCTGGAGTGTGTCCGTGTCACTTTCTTCGATATGTTGTTGCACCTTTGCATTATAGAAATAGTACTGTTGTATTAAGCACAGGCAACCCACACATGGGTAGGCCCATATAAAGTGGATGAAGGGAGTGCCAGTAGCTGTTAAGCATATATACAGTCCTCAACTGTTGGTTTATGGCCAGCATGTACAGGTTAAACTGGCACATGAGTAGCTTGTTATTGTGTTCCCCAGAAATGTCAGTGTGCTGCTAGAAATGTAGGGGGCTGTTAACATATACCTGATAATGTCATCTGAACACATCCAGATATGTAGATATATAAATATAAATTAAATATATAAATATGTAGCAGTAACATCTGCATCCAGGACAGTTTGTATGTCAGATACAGGTCAGGTATATCAAGAACTAGCAAAACCCATTTCACAATTTAACGGACATTGCCTAGTGTAATAACACATGTAGGGGATATATAACTGCAGTCAATAGAAATGTAGTGTAAACTATAAGCATATATAAGTTGTTAATGGAGGTATCTTTTTACACCCTACTATATGTGCATAAAAAATGCAATTTCACACCTCAATGGGTATGTCTAATCTCATAAAATTTGTTGGGACATATGTTCTATTGGTTTATAAATATCTGCATTTACTTTGATGCATGTGCCCTGTTCACATACCACAATCTTGGTGGCCTGTTGCCACCAATCAATCCTGCATTCTGTTAGAATGTCCACTGTTGTTCTATATATGAATGTGTTATGCTTGCTATTCAACTGTTGGAACTCTGGTGTGTTGGGTTAATGGGAATACTACTGTATGCTGTTACAACTAAATAGGAATGCTGCTGGCTATTACTAACCCATATTGTCATTAAATCCTCCTAAACATAGAACGTATGGGAAGGCAGGTCCCAACGGACCCACCTATCCCACCTCAGCTGATGATGGCACCTGGCACCAGCAGGTCCGGTGCCCAGTCCGGGACCTCCTCCTCCAGTGGTCCTGTGCCACCTTTGGGTGGAAGCGCTGCAGTGGATGGGGCTCATCCCTCCATGCAAGTGTGGCCGGAGGAGGGCCACCTATCACCCTCCGAATAGTCCGGGCTGTGGTGCGTAGGGAGATCGAGCGTTCAGTCGCTGATCCTCTATGCCAGCTAGAGGCAAGAGTGGCGCGACTCATGGGTGAGCCTGCCCCTCCTAAGCAGCCCCCAGCACAGCCACCCTCCGGGCTGTGAATGTGCAGTGATGACTGCCCATGGGTGGGGATCTCAGTTCCACTGTTGCCATCTGTGGGCTCATGGGCTTGCAATTTCCAAACATCCTTCCCCGTCAATGGTGTTCACCCACCCCATGTGTCATATTCTGCCCCTGTATGCATCTTGTTTGTCTTGTCTGTTTACCTCCCCAACCTACCTCCCAAAATATACCTACTTTCCCTACCCCACATTCCACTCTCACCTGAAAAAAAAAATGGGCAATCTGCTCCTACAAAAAAATTATGCCCCATACATAGCTGCCCATTTTGCACACATGTCCGCTGGACACATAAACTGAAATTTAATTGGCAGTACAACATACTTTGTTGCCCTCACCCCTCTCTCAGGGGTGGAAGATTTTAAATTTCCCTCCAAATTACTAGTATATGCACAGCTGTTGCTGTTAAAGAAATGGGCAGCTATGGGCCTTCCCTACACCTGTCCTGCACATCCCAAGCTGTTTTCCCTACTGTCTTTCCCTCTATGTGCCCCCTTTTCACCACTTTCCTATCTCCCCATTTTTTTTCTTTCAAAGAAATGAGCGTGGGGGTTAGCAGGAGTAAGCACTTTTAAGCAGTAGTTAGCAGGTTTGTGCGAGTGTGCGCTTAGCTAAGTATTGCTAAGTGTCACGCAAACCCACGCAAACCCACTTACAACTGCTTAAAAGTGCCTTAGTCACCCTGCATGTGAGGGGCCTTGTTCTGCTCAGCAGCAAAATAAAACACCAATGTCAGTCTTGAACCCCGGACCTTGAACACACTAGACTGCATGAAGTACCACTAAGCCACAGTAGATATACAGCAGGTTGTTGCTGAAATATATATATCATGCATCAGAATGAGTGAATGTAAAGGAAAGATAGGAATGCCATAACACAAAACCTGTTCTGTGGAACTTTACCAGCATTTGTTGTGGAATTGCATTACATAACTGTGATAACAGAACCAGACATTCTAGCAGTAAATAATGTTACAGCAGCACTTTACAATCCCCACACAGTATCATAGCAGGACAATCCCCACCCAAATGTACAAAATACCTTGTGTGTTCAAGGTCCAGCAAGGATATAGGTAGGCATACTCAGTACTGTAATTGTCCAGTTTTCATAAGTATCCTGTGATAATGTCAACAAAAGAAAAGTACAAACTGTGCAGAAGTGAGTACATTAATATCCACAGTATAGCAGTTCCCAAACAGTTCATGTTCCAAATGAAAACATCTCAATAACTACGTATGTATGGCAGCTAATTGTATAAGTAGAAAAGAAACGACATACTCCCATGTATCTTGTGTTAGCATTTGTAGGTGTGAGTACAAGTGGCAACATTCAGGTCTGAGTACAACATTCAAATCACTGGCTACACCCCTAGCATCAGTTATAAGAAGTATACCAACCTTCTGACTTACACAACGGTGTCCACAGCAAACAAGCATGGTCCCCACTTTGGAAAGCTGAAAGGGCTACGCCTACCTGACTTAGCAATTTATAGCATTTGGTTGCTATGACAGTGAGTACTGCAATTACCACACAGCAGGCTGCATGCAATTGCCAAATGGTGGCCACCAATTGGTGCAGAGGCCATCACATGCACATGTGCAGATACCTATAAAAGCAGGCTGTACTTGCTGTCCACACATGCAATCATTTCATTGCAAGTATGGAGGGAGAGAGAGAGCGAGAGAGCGAGACGGACGCAGACAACAGCAACTGAAAAAAAGATTAAAAAAAATATATCGAAAGAAAAAGTAATATATTGAAAAAAAAGAAAAACTAAAAGAATATATTGAAAAATAAATAATATATTGAAAAAGAAAAAGAAATTATATTTAAAAATATATATATCTCGAAAAAAGTATAAGATATAAAAAATAACATTTATTACAAAACACACGGAACTCACAAATACGAATACATACAAAGGAAAGGTATGTAACAGCTATTTATTTATTTTATTTATTTATTTCACATTTGTTGACCGGGCTAGTCTAGCTGGATATATATCCATTTTCAGTAGAGGCCCAGGGAGAAAAGCTCCACACAGATATACAAAAGTATAAAAATATTATTACATGGTAAAAAAAGGATTAATAAACCAAATAAAACAGGAAGTTAATTACATTTCAGAGATCAAAACACTTAAGAAAAGTAACAGTGAACATAATATTGCTTAAGAAAGCTAAAAACAGATATAATACAGTAAGTATTATGTAGAATAGTTCACATCAGGTTGAAGGATTTAAACAATATGTTGATTAGAGTTTAAATAGTGTCAGTCTTAATTACAAGACTAAGCATTTAAATGTTTGGAAGTTTGGTTAGAAGAGAAGAAAAACAGGGGTGAAGAGGGTTGTTAGTCAGGGTTACTACAAGGGCATAGCCAGTGCATTTGGAGGTGTTTTTTAAGTTTTTGTTTAAAGAGTGGCAGGGATGTAATTAGAGTTAGTTCACTGGGTAACAGGTTCCAGTTTTTTCCTACTGTGTTGGTAAACAGAGAGTCACCAGCTGCATTATTAGACTTTGTTAAGCTAGCAAGGAGTTTGCTAGAAGAACGTAGGGAGTTCAGATTATTATATGGGATTAAGAGTTTTGACAGTATAGGGGTATTATTGGGTTGGTAAAATATCTTGTGGGCAATTGTGAGTTGGGGGATTATCAGATGGTTTTGAAATTCCAGCCAGTCCAGTTGCCTAAGATTAGAACAGTGGTGGGTTCTGAAGGGATTGCCAGTAGCGAATCTGGCAATATTATTGTAGGAAGTTGCTAATTTGTTGAGGTTAGTTTTCTTAAGGTTGGTAAATATAGGTGAGACATACAGAAGGGTTGAGATTAGATGGGAGTGAGCGACCTTGGCTCTTGCTGTTGAGGTTAAAAAAGGTTTTATTCTATATAAGCAGCCTATTTTTCAGTTGACTATTTTAATGGTGTTGTATATATGGTGATCAAATGAGAGATTATTGTCAATGGTTATTCCTAAAGGTTTGGTGGTAGAGTCAGGGAAAATGACAGTGCCATTATTTGAAGAGATTGAGAAGTCTAAGGGGGTGGACCTAGTAGTGGGTGTAAATAGAAGGAGTTTTGTTTTTTTAGCATTAAGAAGGAGGCAACTTTTGGCAAACCATGTTTCTACAGTGTTGAAAACATTTTGAGTAAGAAAATATAGTTCAAATGGAGAGGTTGCTGAGCATATTAGTGTGGAGTTGTCTGCATATTGAATACAGGTGGCATGAGGAATTGCTACATGGAGATCATTAATAAATAATGAGAAAAGAAGTGGTCCAAGAATGGAGCCCTGAGGGACCCCGATGGTGACAGGTAAAAAGGATGAAATTTGATTTTCCCAGAGAACTGCCTGTTGCCTGTTGCTGAGGTATGATCTAAACCATTTAATGGCCAGAGAATCAAAGGAAAGAGATTCAAGAATATTGATTAGGAGGGTATGGTTAATCGAAAGCTTTAGAGAGGTCGATGAAGAGTGCAGATGAGAGGATGTTTTTGTTACGGTTTCTATTGATGGTATCTGTAAAGGATAGAAGGGCAGTAGTGGTACTATGTGATGGCTTAAAGCCATGTTGACAGTTTGCTATTAAGTTATGTAGAGAGAGATGGTGTAAAAGTTGTTGGTGAATGCATTTTTCCATAATTTTTGCTAAGGGTGATAAGAGAGCAATTGGCCGATAGTTAGAGTAATCATTAGAGTTCCCACCTTTATGTAAGGGGATAATGTGGGGGATTTTCCAAATATCTGGGATGGTTCCTTCTTGGATTGTCCTATTTATAAGGATAGATATAGGGTCGGCAATTACTTTGGCTGCTTTTTGGAGATATTGGGAAGGAAGTTGGTCAGCAGATGGAGTACATGGCTTAAGTTTATAAATACATTTATAGATGAGAGAAGTAGAGATGGGTTGTAGTTTGAATTTAGTGAAAAAGTGTGGTAAGTTGATGGGAAGGCCGGAGTTTTCAGAAATAAGTTGACTAGCTAGAGATTGTATAGTCTCAGTGAAGAAAGAGATAAAGGTATTGGAAGTTTGATGGGGAGTATTTGGATCTGCATCAAGTGGGGTGGGTGTTCGGGAGTTACCTGGGGAAAGGAGCTTATTTATGCAAGACCAGAACTTTTGAGGATTATTTTGATGAGTTTGTTGAAGTTTACAGTAGTAGTTTTTTTGTCTGTAAGTATTGCCTTTTTGTATTATTTCTAAGCTGCCTAAAATGGAGATGATCAGAGCTATGTATTTACTGGCATGTAGTAGATGTTTATGAAGAGTACTCTACATAGTTTGAATCATCCATATGTGGCAGCAGTACGTATCTTTGCACAGATGCCCTGCATAACTACTGGCATGGAGAAATCAGTGTGTAGCTGTGTGCAGTGGGATATGACTGTGACATATGTAGTTCAGCATTAAATGTCAAACATCTGATCCATGTTATCTGTGTTCTCTACAGTAGTGTGTACAATGTCTGTTTAGGGGAGTCGCGCATACGGCAATATACACATGGATGTGACAGAGTAACGAATGCATGATAGTCATATTAATGTGTAGCTTAGCATTAACAACAGCTGTACCAGGCTAGTATGCTAATCTAGCATTTGCAGCTATATGTACACCCTCTAATATTACTGTGTGCTCACATGTGACACCTGTTCATGTTGCGGCAAGGCCCAACAGGTCAGCCATGAGGTACACAAACTTACAACAGTGTGGACCTTGTGTGTGTATGGCACACACATATGAAGAGATCTGTCTGTGTCAGATATATTAGCATCTGTACATGTGCATAGAGCAAGGGACATACTGCAACTGTTTGTGAAGGGTGGACATATATATGTTGTTGAAGGTTGTTATGTGCATATTTCTATGTAGGTTGTAGTGTGTGGCAAACAAGACAGCATACAGTGCTGGTATATGACATGTGGTGGTTAAACACTGTGGGTATGATTCGTCAGGTTTGCAGTGTTGCAGCCAGTGAGGCCTGCTAAAGCTACATGGGCTGAGAACACCTTCAATGCATTCTGCACAACACTATGCAATATTATGACATAACTGCATACCTCACAAACTTCGCATAATTGATATCCCCACCATGAAAGGTGGACTGTATATGTGCCTATATGTATATCTATATGTACACCAATGGATGTTTATATGTGTGTGTGTGTGTGTGTGTGTGTATATATATATATATATATATATATATATATAGAGAGAGAGAGAGAGAGAGGGTCATATCATGGACTCAAGCTCAATGTTGACACTGCATTAGCATCCCTTCTTACAAAAACTCTGTGCCCATTAACTACCACATAGGTGGTAGTCTACTTAATACCGAAGATGTGATAAGAGACCATGGGACACAGGTGGACAGTAGTCTCCCCTTTGATAATCACAGTGCCACACTAGTCATGTCATCTGTTTACGTGGCACACATCATCACAAAAGGTGTGTCATCCAGGGAAATATAGGTCAGTGTTCCCATCTACTCATCGCACATAAAGCCCATTATAGAGTAGAATGCCCCATGTGGTATGTACCTCACAAGACATCTATAGCAACTGGAAATGACACAGACATACCTCACAAAAAGTAATACTGGCCTCAAACAGATGCCCTATGCAGACCGTCTCACAAACCCACAGCTACACTGTGTCATATACCGCCCACCCAGAGGTGACCTCTGCCTAGCATACTAAGCTATGTCAAACCCAGAGCTGTTGGACATACTCCACATAAACAGATCACAATCCCTACGAGCTACATGCTCTAGGGACCTAAACTTTGTGACCTCTATAAACAGCACATGCTGGAGGGATAGATTCCTATCTCAGAGACATCCCATACTCTGGAACAAACCACCTATCAATAGCAAACAAAGCTCCTAATTAGCAGTCATCATAAATAATCCTGATGATTGTATCAGAGGTAGGAAATACACCCCGGGAATCACCTTTGTGGCTCTGCTTGACAGGGCCACATGAAATGTAATTACCTGTGTGTCAAAGGCCAGGGTAGCGTATGGCTAGACTTCTATAGGCCCTAGGGCCAATAGCCTATTACCTACCTATGAAGCGATACACACCCACATGTGCTTGTTGCAATAATTGCTATGTGAGGTTGACTGAGTGTGATGGTGAATGTGTTGGTGAATGTGTCAGAGTTCTGTATATGTGTGATAGCTTAGTGGGAAACTGTTTCTGTCATGGTATTATGTGTCCTAGCTGTGATCCCAGCAAAAATGTGTATGTAATTGCTAGTCAGAAAAAGCAGTATGTCATACAGTCTGATGTAGGCCCTTGTTGTCGACTGGGGTGTCCCATTGTAGGCTAAAGTAGTACATGTATGCTTATTGAGTGTTACTGCTGGTGAATCCAACTCCTGTATGAACTGTAGTGCTACCTGAAGCTAAACAGCACAGTATGGTGTGTGAAAACATTTCTTAGAACCACTGTTTTGTGTGTTCCCTGTAGTCCTCATAGATTACATACCTCAGGCATAATGTTTGGTAACTACTGACACACAGTACTGTATGGTACACAGGTAAAGGTCATTTGGGTTGCCATACCCTTGTGTCTGGTATGTACGTCTGATGTGTGTGTGGGTATGCCTGTACCATGGCCTCGGTCATATGTGTGTTACAGGATATAAGTGCATATCTAGCAATATGTACAGTCTAGTACAGCAGTATGCCACCTATATTAATGAATGTGCACATATGTTAGGCAGGGGTTTGCCATCAATGACTAGTGTGGTATATTGGTAATACTGTAACTGGACTTTACAATCATTGTAATGGATTACATATTTCTTGATGCATTAGCTTGATATATACCTCCTGTGGCTAGGTGGTGCATTGTGTCACATACATTGTGCCATGTACTGTGATATAGTCTTACATACTGGTTTATCTTTGTTGCTGTGCAAAACATGGTTTGATATATGGAGTGTGCCAGGCACTGTCAGGCAGTTGTGGGCTGAGCACTGATATGTGGTATTGAAAGTGTATATCCTCTGACAGCCAATAGGTTGCTATATATGGCAGTTAACTGATATCTGTACTTTAGAATGCTAAGTGTGCCACATGACTTGCTCACACATATTGTTTCATTGTCTTCCAGGGTAATGGCCCACCATCATAACCCCACCTATATCCCGTCAGAGGAGGAACAGATAACGACAAGCCTGGTGCAGCACTATGCCCTGCTGTTCTCCAGAACCAGCCAGGACCAGCATGAGCGGACTGCACTGTGGCAAGATCTTGTCCGTAGGGTAAATTACATAGGCATGCATAACCGGACATATGAGCAAGTACACCATCACTGCAGTGATTTAATTAGAGATGTCCGGCAGCATGCGTCTGATATCTTTGGACAACAGCTTGCCACAGGTGGTGGGGTAGCCATCCATCCCTCCCTCACCAGAATGGAGGAGCTGCTCCTGAGCAAGGTGGTTCCTGGCCAACAACAACAACAAGTAACATGTATCATCATGGAGGCCGGAGCCACCCAGCAAGTTGACACGGAGTGTGCAGGTAACATGGCATAGCTGTAGACTACTGTTACATCTATTGGTAGAGCATGCTTATGTGAGATGTGTACTGTGTAGATAGAGGATGTGGTGCCTAGTGTTGTGCAATACTAATAATTAGGAATATAATCTGTAGGCCTGTGACTATCAACCGTTGTACTACTGTAAGATTGCAAACACACAGTAGCAATGCTAGAGTGGTTGCCACTGACAAACTGTCTCATATCCTTGTAGGTCGCTCTGGTGTGACAGCAAGGCACCAGATCCATGCTGGTGAGTGTGTTCTACATTTAATATTGCTAATTAAATGTGCATGTCATAGATGAGGTGTAGGCCATGTACACGTAACACACCAACGCATAATGCATGCTGTGCATGTTTGCTGTGAGATTATGCACATCCCAGTAATGTGGGTAGCTGCCTAAAACACATACAATACACAGAGCATCCCACACAATTGTGGCAACACTATAGTGGACATTGGATAGGCAGAGTCAATACACATGCACAAAACATACACAACTTTGTCATACGCAGTACACGTTAACATGCTACACATGGTGTATTCAGACACCTGCTGTAAGGTCACACTCCAGTATCCCAAATGTCATCCACACAGCACACATAATACACCTGAGGAGTAGATGCCTCTCATGTAGCTGTGCGACACTCTTCAACACATAACACATTCATGTTAGGCAATGCCCACTATTGGGCACCATACAAACCCATGTAATAAATAGCTGTGAAATGGTGAATGTAGCCATGGTACTACAGTTCCGGTGCAGCATGGTATGTGCCGGTGTGGCACACATTAGTAGCCTTGAGTGACCACATGATGCTGCATGATGATAGCTCATGGTGCTACACCCCATCCAGTTACAGTGACCACAGTACTACACATAGCATTAACTGCTATGCACCTCAATGTTGTGTGCATGCAAACATATGCACCTATACACAATATGCATAGCAATCACCATTAGTACAAAGTGATACATATATGTCTTGTAATGCTACTGAGTGTATAGTTCACAGGACACACACTGTGTATGTGTGATGTTTAATGTTGCAGTTGTGTTGTAGTATGCCATGTCATGGCTGGCACTGGCATGTCCACAATATGTCCTACACTCAACATAACCACTGTACAATGGCTATGTTTAGCAATGGTATTCCATCAGGTATACATGCACCACTCATCCTGTGTGTATACATAGCATGCATGTGCTAAACCTGTGTCCACATTTATCTGCTAAAGACGCAGATGCTCTAATCAGAAATGGATATCTATGTGACACACAGATACACATCCAGCCATGGTATGTATACCTGTGATTGATGGTGCACAGGACATTGCAGAGCTTTTAATACTTGCACAGCAATGTTGTGTCCATGTACACATTGCGTTTGAGGGTGAGACGAATCACTGAACAACAACACACATGCATCAAAGCCATGTATACTGTTATTAGCAAGGGCTGTCTACACCCGCACTGCATGCTGTTGAGCAACACATGTCCTGCATGCTGTCACATGTGATATAACTATTTGCCTTGTGATACTGTACCCCACCATCACCCGCTATTGAGTATGTTCTGGATTGCTGGTGGTGTGTGTGTGTGTGTGTGTGTGTGTGTGTGTGTGTGTGTGTGTGTGCGTGTGTGTGTGTGTGTGTGTGTGTGTGTGTGTGTGTGTGTGTGTGTGTGTGTGTGTGTGTGTGTCTGTTTTAGTTAGGAGTGCATTTGTGTGCATGTGTGCATGTGTTTATGTGTGCATGTGTGCATGTGTTCATGTGTGCATGTGTGCATGTGTGCATATGTGCATGTGTTCATGTGTGCATGTGTTCATGTGTTCATACGTTCATGTGTGCATGTGTGCATGTGTGCATGTGTTCATGTGTGCCGACATCATGTACAAGTCGTAAACTGTGTTTCCTGTCTTCCACTCACAGGTGCTGACTTTGGGCTGGTTCACTGCATCAGGGAAACTGATGTCACTGAGCAAAATAGCGATAATGATGATAGGTGCATTGAGGCATAGGCATGTTTGCCAGGGTCTGTCGTTGGGCCACCAATCGACAGTACACAAGTATCCACCCCATCCATGCACACAGTCATACAGCCAATACACCCATCACCAATGCCCTTAGCTGAGGGACAGCGTGCAGTCGGCATTGGCCAGGACAGTGGTTGGGGAAAGACATTAGTTGTTCTCCGCAATGTCATGTCCATGTGTCAGGACAGTGTGGGATGGTTGAGTCATCGACGTGGACATATGCCAGCAACATCAGCAGCTGGCAGTCGCTGCGGACGTCCCTCAGGCCACAGCCACTCCCATAGTGCCAGTACCAGCCCCAGCAATGTTGGGGGTGGGCTGTCCATAGAATGTCCTAGAAGACCATGTGCACGTGGCTCTGGACAGTCCCAGCAGGACCTGGGCTCAGTGTACATCCATCTACCTCTGGGGATAGTAACCCAGTCTAGCTTATTACCTGATAGTGTCAGTAGCACCCCGGCCAGGCACAGGTACCATATCCATGGCCAGAGACGGTGATCTGTAAAGCCTGGCAGGTACAGTCTGTGGCTGTCCCACAAATACCCATATATGCCAGCCACATGGTCGAACTGTGTGCACACAGACACACACACATATAATCCAGACACTTAGGGCTAACACATACCTGCATACATTACATCAACATTGGCCCATAGCAGTACTCTTGCCCCTCACACACACACACACACACACACACACACACACACACACACACACACACACACACACACACACACACACACACACATACATACATGTCGATTGGATGGCTCACTGTAGGCCTCTGGCAAACCAACAACACACCCTGTGCATATGATGAAACCTGTGCCACCTCCTGTCATCTGTAACATTGATGCAGGAACAGGCTACCATGGTGCTGATGCACAGGGTGACTTTATAGCAGTATAGCAATGTTAACATGTTGTCAGCAATAGAGTGTAATGATATGCTGAAGGTGTAGCTGAGCAGGTATGATGCATTAAAGCTATGATTGTCATTGTAGTATTGTTTACACCAGTGTTAGTTCCAATAGTGTATTGTCCGCCCACATGCCACTTGCCTGATGTGTGTAGTATTGGCAGCATGTGTTAGAGAGTGGACAGTATGTGTGGGATGTGTGTAGCACAGATTTGCAATTGTACATTTGTGAACATGGTGGAGGTGCACTGTCTGCATGTACGTGCATAGTGGACACATGGGCAGGGTGACATGCCCTGTATTACACAGTAACACTCCATAGTTTCTATTGATGGCCAGTATGCATTGTACTACACACATTTCAGAACCTGACTACACATGTGTGTATGACATGGTTTGACACTGTGCTGTGGGTGATACTGTTACTATCTGTCATTGTTTTGCATTCTGGTAGTATACATAACTTCAAAAGCCTGACCATAACCAATCGTTAGATGATGTCTTGACAACTGACACACAGATGTAGGACACACAGCAACATTTGGATCCTTCAGGTACTATACTATGCCAGTAACCAGTGGTATTTGCCTGCACCCATTACTGAAACCACTCCTGTTTGGCATATAGCTCTCTTAGGTACAAGCAATCACAGTAGGGATATGTCCGTCCACATCTGGTAATGCATACTGTGGCCTATAATGCATTCTCCAGATGACACATACATCCTCCACAAGGGTATCATATAGACAGACACCTGTTGTCAAACCCATGCTGTAAAGCTATAAGCCAAACTAAGCATAGTCATCCACCTTTATGGAACATAGTATCCCCACAGTACCACATAGGTAGTAGCCACCAACATGATGAACAGGTGCCAATGTGTACATGCAACCTAGTGTTACGTCATCTCTCCTTTGATAATCACATTTCCTAAGGTATTTTGAAATCCCTCAATGGATCACATAAGCAATAAGGGGTCTGCATGCATATCCACAAAGGTTGTTGTACACCTGTAATGAATAGTCATCATTGACAGACTTTGCTGCATTTTAACAGGTCTGACACATACCTCGGCCATAAAGCCTCACTCACACAATTCAATAGAAACCGTAATGAGTGTGTGTGACACGGATGACCTGGGCCAGGGATCACTACAGTGGCTGGCCTTGTCACATGCATACAGATGTCACCTAAGGTCTGGTAAGCAGCAGCACAGTCTGGCAAAGATGACAGCTGTGTTCTTGTAGAAAGCAGGGTTCCCACACATGCAATAATTGAGGAAACATGTACGTATATGTATTTGCCACGCAGCTACCTCACATGTGCAATGCATATTGATATGTCATACAGTAGTAAAAGCAAAACCCACAACACATTGACCAACAGTGTCACACACGTACAGTACACACCCTCACCAAGTGCAGGATTCAACCACCTACTTAACTACTTCATGATACTAGAGCAGTACACATTAACATGTTGTGCTATACACATTACTGGGAAGTCTCTTTTCCACAGGTATATTTGTAGGATGGTGACATCATCAGACTAGACAAAGATTAGTGTACCACTTTTAAGGTGTTTCACTACTCTCCAAAAAGGTTGCTTCTTCCCAAGGAGACCACACATGCACACTTGTTAAGTGCAGGACTCAAACCCCTACCTAATTACTTTATGATACTATAGGAATACGCATTTACACAATGCACTATGCACATTACTATGAGTTCACCTTTCCACAGGTATATTTGTAGGATGGTGACATCATCAGACTTGACAAAGATTAGTATACCACTTTTAAGGTGTTTTACTACTCTCCAAAAAGGTTGCTCCTTCTCAAGGAGACCACACATGCACACTTGTCAAGTGCAAGACTCAAACCCCTACCTAATTACTTTATGCTACTACAAGAGTACACATTTACATGACGCACTATGCACATTACTGTGAGCTCTCCTTCCCACAGGTATATTTGTAGGATGGTGACATCATCAGACTTGACAAAGATTAGTATACCACTTTTAAGGTGTTTTACTACTCTCCAAAAAGGCTGCTCCTTCCCAAGGAGACCACTCACAAACTTCTCAAGTACAAGATTCAAAACCCTACCTAACTACTTTATGATACTACAGGCATACGCATTTACATGACGCACTATGCACATTACTTTAAGTTCTCCTTTCCACAGGTATATTTGTAGGATGGTGACATCATCAGACTACTCAAAGTAGGTTACATTAGGTGACATTAGGTGGGCTACATAGAAGGAATTTCTAAACACTTTGGCCATGTGATCATCAAAGGGGAGTTTACTATCTACCTGTGTCCCCAAGGCCATAATGACTTTCTCTGTACATGTTGGATTACCACCTATGTGGTAATTTGTGTGAACATTGTTTTACCCAAAGGGGATGACTATGCATTCTTTGGCATTCAGCTTGAGGGCATTGTTTTGACACCAAGGTATCAGTCGCTGTAAGACACTTCTGGAGGATGTCTGTGTCAGCCATAGAGTCGATTATGGACCACAGTTAGCAGTCATCTGCAAACCTGTTCAGCCATACACCTCCCATACTTGCCTGTACCTCTGAGCAGTATCTACTGAACAGGTGGGGTCCCAGGACCAAGACCTGTGGGATGCCATTTGTGACTGGCTTAGAGTCGGATATGGCACCTGCAACTCTGAACATGTGTGTTTGATCTGTGAGCCACTTGGCCACCCATCCTGTGACATAGCTGTTAATGTTCAAGCTGGTATGCTTGTCCATGATGACAGAGTGAGGAATGGTGTAGAAAGTCCTTAGTGAGGTCCAGGTGGGCTGTGTGGACTACTTTCACCTCCATCTATGTCCTTGGTAACTGTTTGAAATAAGTCAACTAGGTTTAGGAGCCAGGATCTGCCTTTAACAAGGCAAAGTTGTGTAGAGTCCAGTGTCTGGAGGTCTCCAATGTCTCTGTTTATGGGTTCCATGACAATTTGCTCAATAGCTTTGTAGACCAGGCTGAGTAGACATATAGGGCAATGGTTTCCAGGTTCTGTTGTGGCACCCCCTTTGTGGAGCTGGATGACTGTTAGTGTATGCCATTCTTTGGGTACATAGCCTGTGGTACGCTTGAGTCTAGACAGTGAATGTAGGTGAGGGTGTAGTTCCTTTTGGGCCTAGTGTAAGACGCAGCCTGGGACACCATGCAGTCGCATTGATGCTGTGTTCTTAGCTTTGGAGAGGGCTGTCTTTACCTGCATGTCCATGACGTCTGGGTCTCTGCATCCTTCTGTGATGGACGCATGCCCATTTGGGGGTGATGGGGGGAGTTTACACTGAACTTGTTCCCCTGGATGTGGGCAATGAAAGTTGGTTCAGTGTATTTCTTTCCATTTTTCAGTAGCTGACAGCATATTTGGAAGTTGACACCTACATGTCTGGTATAGCTAGCGAAGGCTTTGTGGTTGTTATTCTTACATTCCTTGGCTATTTGTCTTTAGAAACTGTCCTTGGATTATTTTATGAGCGATCATTGTTTCTTCCTAATAATGATCAGTGATGCCTTTCCTTTAGTGAAGCTGGCTCTATTGTGTGTTTGTTTCCTCCTTCTGTTGTCTAGCTTATTTATGGGCAACAACTACCTGATTGTTGTCTTATTTTTGGAGGAGTGCATCTTGGTTTTATTTGTGATGTCTCGTTCCATGCATCCCTGTAGATGCTCATAGGATGCACTTGTAAATGATTCGGCAGATTGTATACCATTATCCTATAGCAAGAGGTCTTTGGAACGTTCCACTTTGGTCTTGGGAAGTGTGCAGTTTGCTTTTGAAAATGTCTTCACAGTGGTTTCATTGATTGGGTGGGGGCGGGATGTGGATGTCCAGTGTGATTACGTTATGATCTGATATTACCAGCGAGGGGTTTATCTCTGTTGTGGAACACTGGTACCCCATGTTGGTGATGATCATGTCCAGTATGTTGTCACCTCTAGTGGGTGTGGTGACCAGCTGTTCCAGGGTGTTAGGGTTTTTAAACTCTAGGAAACATTGGGCAAAGGACATTGTACACGAGTAATTTTCTCACTCAATGTATGGGTAGTTATAATCTCCTCATATAATGGTGTTTGATAGGACCTTTATATTTTCCACTGTTCTCAGGAATACTGAGTGAGGTTCCTGAGACAAGGTACGTGATCTGTAGCAGGCTACAATCTGATGAGCAGCTTTGCCCAATGTTAGTTGCACTTGCATGGTCTCCAAGGCCTCATGGTGTGCCACTAACCTGAAGGTGTGGGTATCCATAAGGTAAATGGGTACACCCCTTCCTTTTGTATTTCACTCGTGGTTTTGTGTCCGAAGGTCAGAGGGATTGTGAGTGTTTTACGTGGAGCATGTCCAACATCTCTGTGTTTGATATAGCTTTGTATGTTAGGCAGTGAACACCTCTGAGTAGGTGATATGCAAAGGAGTACGGATGGAGCATTTTGAGATGGTCTGTGTATGGCATGTATTTCAGGCTGCTAATGCTCTATGTGAGGTATTGCTGCAGGCTTTCCAGTTGTTGTAGCTGTCTTGTGAGGTACATAGCAAAAGTGGTGTTGTACTCTATTATAGTTCTAGTGAGTGATGAGAAGAGGGAAACAATGTCCTCTTCTATTCTGCATGAGACACATTTTGTGATGAGGTGTGCCACATAGGAAGGTTTCCTGACTACTGTGGGAATGTGATTATCACAGTTGTGTCCACTGTCCACCTGTGACCCAAGATCTGTTGTCACACTTTCAGTGTGAAGTATACTACCACCTATGTTGTAGTTCTTGGCAACAGAGTTTTTAACAAAAGGGATGACAATGCACCTTTTGGCATTGAGCTAGAGCCCATGGCTTTGACAACAGCCATCTGTCTCAGTGAGGCCCTTTTGTAGGATGTCCACATCTTTAGTGTTTACAATTACGGCTCCTAGTTTGCAGTCCTCTGGAAACTTCAGTAGCCACAGACCTTCCGTTTGGAGTTTACTTCAGGGAAGTAGATACTACACAGCCTGCAAAGTTATCTGGTCCCATGGCTGCTGTGATACTGGCTTTGGAGAGTGTTATTTACCTGTGCAGTTGTGATGACAGCAACTTTGCAGTCTTCCATTATAGAGATGTGCTCTTTCATGAGTGAGAGGGGGGTAAAGTTAACACTGATCCTATCTGCCAGGATGCTGGCAATATCAGTTGGGTCTGTATATTTAGTGCCATTGAGCTGTAACTCAGAACAGATCTGAGTATAGCCATGACATGGACCTGTCTGTCGGGCAGAGATCTCCTGAGTAGACAGTATGCAACAGAGTACAGATTGGGTTACATTCAGTCTTGCTGCATGGGGCAACTATTTGAGGCCAGTAATCCTCTTGTTAAGGTACTTCAGTGGTCTTTCTGGCTGCTGAACGTGCCTAGTCAGATTCATCGCAAGTGTATTGTGGTACTCTCTGATGGGTCTGATAACTGCTGAGTAGTGGGAACCTCCTTTGACCTACATGCACAAACCTTGGCAGTTTGTGTGAACACATAGCATGATTTTCTGACCACTTTGTGAATGTGTCTGCTAGTAGAGATGACTATCCACATTTGTCCATAGATCCCTTATTATCACATCCGTATTTAGCCTAAGTGTGTGAGCATGCCCAGTATGACCTTTCAGTATGTTGCTGCCTGACATTTGCTTTGTTTCTTTAAGTGTGTGAGCATGCCCAGTATGACCTTTCAGTATGATGCTGCCTGACATTTGCTTCGTTTCTTTAAGTGTGTGGGCATGTCCAGTATGACCTTTCAGTGTGATGCTGAATGAAATCCACTACATTTGTTGGAGTGTGTGAGCACACCCAGTATAGACATTTATACTATATGTGTATGGAAAATCAAGTTGTATTTTTACAGCAGGGCTCACCTTTGTGTCATAGATCAAGCCTGCAGAGCTTCCATGAGACACTTTGCATAGACTTATCAACATTTCTACATACAGGGGGGACAGCTATTCTTTGTACATTTCTACCCAGGGGCACGCCTGATTGTTACTGTGGGTGTACATAGGATGAGGGTTTCACCTGACACTTATACACATTTGCTATGCCTTCACTGCTATGTACGGTACACAATTTCAGTCTGAACTGTTGCCTATCGTACTGGCTTGAGGCATACTACTGTGCTACAGATCCTAGCATCCAATGTCACGTATATTAGATTGCGACTTCATAGCCTACACAACCCACATCACACCACCTGGCCTGATGTTCTCTGTCTGCATAGGCCTGTGGGGGAGGTTACCCATATGCCTCTTTAGGGGCATAATACAGCATTTCATTGTGTTTGCATTAGTATACAATTGTCCTGCTGTGTCTGTGCTACTGAAATGCTATTATGGCTTAGTGGTTCAGTACTGTGACTATAGTGCACAGTATCCTGGGTTTGAGCCCTGGCACTGCTTTTTATTTTCATGCTGGGCATACCAGACTGCTTAAGGAACAGTAAAGCAAATATGAGCATGTTTACCTGACTTTGCTCAACTTTGCACGACTTTGCCCGACCTTGCCCAACATTGATCTACGTTGCCCAACATTGCGCTAGTTAACACGGGCAATTTTGTTTACATATACTAAATATTGGTGAATGCTACTTAGCATTGCTTTATATTGCTTAACACATGGCAATCATGCCTCAGGTGGTGCTGTAGGGCTGCCTATGTCAGATGCACATACTACACTCCCTATACATGTTTGGAAACCGGTAGTGTCAAGTTAGGCATCCCTTTTATTTTATGTGCGAGTCAGAGAGAGGTATCATTTCCAGGGTTCCTACTGAGCCAGTGTATGTGCTATACATTGCCTCTTTGCCAAGGCCAAGGCATATTGGGAATGCCTCCTTCTACCTACTGGGGCAGGCTCAGGTTGTTCCTCCTCCGAGTGAAGCTGTGCCTGTGCAGGCCTTGCCAATGGTGGGGGGCTGTTTGGCCCTGCCCCATGCTGTTCCTGCTGCAGCTGTTTTCACAGGATCATATTGTGTAAAATGGCACATACCATGACAATTTGGGTACATGTAGTTGCTGAGTACTGCAAGGCTCCACCAGATGTGTCCAGGCACCGAAACTGTGACTTGAGCATCCCAAACACACACTCGATTACATTTCGTGTTTGTGCATGTGCCTCATTATGGAGTTCTTGTTCAGGTGTGTGTGCATTTCTGATGGATGTCATCAGCCATGACTCCAGTGCGTATCCAGCATCCCCCACTAGGTGACCATCAGGGATGTCCCCATTGGCAAATGTCTGGTACAGCTGCGTCAGATGCCAGATATGGGAATCGTGGCAGCTTCCAGGGCAGCCAGCACACACATTCAGTATTATACCCTGGGCATCGAACACGACCTGGCAGTTGGAGTGAAAGCCCTTGCGGTTGATGTAAGCCTTACCCCGCTCACCGGCTGGTGCTTTGATGTGTATGTGCATGCAGTCAATTGCACCCACTACTTCAGGGTATTCTGCTATTTGCTGGAAGAGATGCATATTGCTGGCTAATACCTCATGGGAATTGGGGAAATATACATGATCACCGACATGTGCTGACATGGAATCCAGGAACTGGTGCAGTACCCTGGATGCTGATGCCTGTGAAATCTCCATCATATCACCAGTTGGTCTCTGGAAGGTACCAGTTGATAGTATTCTTAGGCCAACACATACCTTGGTTTCCACTGGGATGGGTTCCCCTCTGTTGGTTCTGTGTGTGAGGCGTGGCCTGCACATCTCAACAATTTGCTGCAGGAGCTCTCTGTCCACTCTATAGCGCTCCACTATCTCCAGCTCATGTAGCCCCTGGTCAGTTACCCTGGGTCTGTACACTCTTCTCCGTATCCTCACTGTGGGTAGCTAGGCAGCATTTGCAATGGCACCACCCGCAGCATCTTGCACATGTTGCCTTATAATAGCAATGGCAGCCCCTAACATTATTTTGTCTCAGTTAAGCTTTTTAAGTTTTCACTTCTCTTTGTATACTGCAGTGTTGCAGTGTTTCTGAGTAAAACATGGGGGAATGTTGTTTGCAGAGTTTTAAGTGCTGGGCTGGGCTGGGCTAGTGTACTTACTGTGTAATTGTCTGATTCTGATTGATTTCACCTGGCAGCTCTGCTAGTTCTCCTTGGTTAACTTCTTACTACTACTTTTCCTTATCTTTCCCTTTCTGTTTCCACAGGGGGTAGCGCCACGCACACAAGCGTAAACATGTGCACACGAGCGCACACGTGCACACACAGCTTTACACAGGCTTACACAGGCTTAGGCGGGTGCACATCCGCACACACAGGCTTAGACAGCCTTACACAGGCTTACACAGGTGCACACATGTGCACACAGTCTTAGACAGGTTTACAGGCATGCACACGCATGCACACAGTGTAAGCATCTTTGCAAGAAACTTTAGTGATAGCCACGGTGTACACCTTCGGTTTCTGGGTTTCAGTTCAGACAACTGTAGACACTCCTCTTCCAGTCCTGAGTAACTCACAGCAAACACATGCCACTCTGCACCAATAAGCTTACAGTCTTTGATACATACCCCCTCATGATGTCACCTATCTTCTACTCTGTTACTTCCCTAATCCTACTCTTGCACTCTAGGGACATGGTTCACATGGCAGGGAAAATTGGGATTCACTATCCTTATACTCATTTGCATAGGATTGCCTACTAATGCTTGGTAACATCTCTCAGACTGAGCTTCCCCCCTTAGCAACCACTACTCAGTAGCCATGTTGTCTTCAGCCTACCATTCACCTGCATGGCAGATGGTTATTTTTAATAAAATGCCTATTTTTGGCTTTTATTTTTTCTGGTTTTTAGAGTGCCGCACGTTTGTGCGGCGCTGCGCTATGCTTAAACATGGGAGATCAGGGGGAAAAATTATTTTTTATTATTTTACAACACATAAAAATGCCAATGGCCTTATATTTGGCCATGAGCGTGCTCCCTCAACTGGATGCATCCTTTATTTGGAGCTGTCATAGCTCCGTTTTGCTATTTGCAGAATGGTACTCAGTTACCAACAAAGTACATTTCTGCAGAGATAACACTAATCTTCCACGGACAGGTTAGTGTTTCCTGGATCGCAAATTTACCTCATTTGCATGGCTTTCACCAGCAAATGAGGTAATTTGCATACCATGACAATGTCTGTGCAAGAGTAGTTTTAGCAGCTCTCGTGCAATCCCCTGCTGGCTGTTCCAGGATAGCACGGCAGACATATTGCCTGTTTGATGTATTACACTACTCTACAACTCCGTGCAAGCTTTCGTAAATTTGGCCCGACATCTATGAATTGCATTTCAGATTTGTTCCATGGAAACAGAAACCACACATTAAAGTATGTAAAATACCTTCACTTAAATCACAGTACTCTGGCAAAGTCAGAATAATGAGCAAAGAGGAGCCATTAGTCATATTCCCTCTTAAAAAGGCCAACATTTTATGTTACACCAATTAATTTGGTTCGCGGAACAATAGGATTTGACTTAACCAAATATTTTATGAGAAATACAAAGCATGAAACTTCTAAGTCTGGCATTTTTGACTGATTGTAATACTGAAGGATTTACTGAGAAACAGAAAATATGAGGCACACAGTAAACATTATATGTTCTACAAAATCAGGGACAACTGAGAACTAGGACTAACCACCCCCCTACCATCCCACATATCTGGTTGTCTGCCAGCTGCAATAAAAAAACCTTACCTCATGCTGTCACCAAGTGTTATTTTCATGCAGGACTTGAGCTGTTCCCTACAGTTTTGAATTTGTTGACTTCTTGCTCCATCCCACCAATGATCTACTTATCTCCTTGTCTAGGTAGATCATGGGCAGGATGAGCAGCAGGCCAACAAATGGAATGGTCAGATCTACTGTACTTCCTCCATAGGGCACCACTCTTGATGATTTGGTAGGGACAATTTTCCTTTATTCATTTATTTATTTATTACAAATAAATAAACAAACAAGCACCTGAAAAGATCCCCACCACAGCAGCAACAACATCTCTAGGTAACCACCTTATGCTAAAGGCTGGCTAATGATGTTATGTGTGACACATACTACATGCCTGTAAATCAATGTCCATATCATACTGTTCAGGTGTGAGCCCAAACTCATGATTGTATTTGCATATATAAGCTCATGTACATCACAGATGTACTTTGGAAGCTTGAAGTTTCTAAACTTAGAACTTCATATGGTGAAAACCATAAGATTGTAGTTTTGAACCTTTGAACAGTTTAAATGAAGATTGCTATACAGAGCAGAATGGGAAATTTACCATTCTTTTCACTGTAGTTTGATCTCAGAGTCGGTATGTTCAATTAGCAGGGGGTTTGGGGGATGACGTAAAATAAATGTTCTTATTCTTTTTTATTGAAGTTTCAAACTTTCAAAACTTTGATGTTATAGGTTTATAGGTGTTTACTAGGCTAACGTCCACAAGGGCCTTTTTAAGCCTAGTCATGCATCCCAAATCTCTGACAAGTTCTGATACCTTTGATAAGTGTAACCATGGGCCTGGGAGATTAACCTTTTGCAAGTTACCTGTATCCACTAGAGACATGGGTGCTAAACCAGGGATGAATTTCTAGTTTCCCATCCAATTGTCCAAGTTGCACTTGAATTGGGTTAGAGAGGAACTTTGCTTTACATGGATAGGGAGCCTTTTCCATAGATGGGGTAGTCTCTGGAGTACATACCTATCTCTCCAGCAGGTCCTATTTATATAACAGGCAAGATTTAAGTCTTTAGAATGGGTAATTCTGGTGCTGTTTGATTTCTGGATATGCAGGAGGTTCATCAGAGTGGGGTATGACAATGCCCTGTATGCCAGACATAGATCTCCCCTCAAAAGCCTATAGGAGACCAAATACAAGGATAAGGCTTTGAGGTGGTCTGCATAGGACATTTTACTTATGCCCTGTATTATTTTAGTGAGGAACATCTGTGGACATTCCAGGTGTTGGATATGTCTGGTTAGCTACATATCAAAGGGGGCATTGTACTCAATGATAGTTCTGATGAATGCCGATTACAGTGAAACAATGACTTCCTTGGACTTAGATGCCATACCTTTGTTTATACGTTGAGTAACATAGAATGATTTCCTCACCACTAAATATACGCAATCATTAAAAGCTAGATTATCATCTATGCATGTCCCTAAGTCCCTGACTACTGGATCATCTCTAAGGTGTGTGTTGTCAATATGATAGTTACCAGGGATAGATGACTTTCCAAAGGATACTATTATGCATTTATTGGCATTTAGTTTTAGTCTGTGGCTCTGACACCAGTTGTTTGTCTGTGTCATCCCCTCCTGGAGAACATTTGTGTCAGTGTGAGATTCAATGACAGCCACTTATTTGCAATCATCTGCAAATTTAGTCAGCCAGAGACCACTGACATTGGCCTTGACTTCTGAGGAGTAAATGCCAAAAAGGAGCAGTCCAAGGACTGATCCCTGAGGGACTCCACTTGTGACTGGCCTCTTTGTAGAGGTGGACTCCCCATCTCTCGACCATATGAAGTTAAAAGTTTTGAAAGTTTGAGCTTCCAAAGCAGATCCATACATCACATACTCTGCATGTATAAAAGCCCAGATGCATATCATATACTGCCCATTTGTAAGACCATGCACATAGAATTTCTTAATATAGACTGTACTTGTAACATGATCTCATTCATTACTACTGTGTACCCTTCTGTCCAGGTACTTTTAGTGCTTAAATGCACTTGAACTTTCTTGGCACTTACCAGAAGCACCTCCTAATATGAGGGCAACTCCATATAGTACACATTACACTCAGGGCAAAGTGTGCCATGGTTGATTGTTACCCCCATTTGGCAACTGCTGTACTTCCTATGTAATGCATCACTGTGCCACACCTGACAACAGTAGCATTTGGCAAGTTACTGTTTCTGCCAGCATTACTATTTAACATGGATTGACAATCCATCTTGTCACAATTACTAATGAATGCCATCAACCTCTACATTTTTTATCAGCTCATTAATTCTCCTACTAGGTACAATAAGGACTACACTCAATAATCTACTCTAGATTGGGTTGGCTTCTAGTGTCACAACCTACTAACTTTAACTCTACTGGCACAGTGACAAATTCCCTCAGTAACCACCTTCCCACATTTGCCATTATAGCCAATGTACACCTACAAACAACACATACCCTAAAATCCATCTACAGTCTACCTTTACCCAGGACAGATTCAATGATCTACTTCATAAAACTAATTTTAATTAAATTTAATTTAATCCCTTTAGATGAAGCTGTGCACTACTACAACACCAGCTTTCTAAAAAGTCTGTACACTCTGGCTCCATTTTGTACTAAGGCATGTAAGTATCTAATGAAAAACAAAAGACATAAAGCCTGGGGTCTCTGGAAGCAAAGCAAAACTGAAGAAATCTAATACATTTCAAACAACTGCTGAACAAAGTAAAGAAACAGGTTGCCTAAGATAAACAGTTATGCTATACCCACCTACAACAGGAGCACAAAACCAATGCAAAAATCTGGCCTTCATTCTCTACCCTTCTTAACCCAGGTACAGAAAAAGACCTCTGCCTTCCACTTAATTATCCTCCCTCTCAACTGGCCATAGACTTCAACACTCACTTCATACAATCCATAGCCGATCTTATCTATAACACCACTGACTCCAGCTCAACCTACTCTTCATCCTAAACTTCCTTCAACAATGCCCCATTTTTTTAAGGTTGCAATTACTCTTAAATGATGAAATATTTATTTGATATGAAAGTGATCTTTGTTAAAAGTTGTATATTTATTAATATTTATTCTGGTAGATGTCAATTGGTAGATCTTTTCGTTAGTCAGTCAGTCATTTTTTAGTTAGTTTCTTAATTAATAAAGATTTGATTAGTCTGTTAGCCTATACAAAGTGTTAATGAACGGGTCTAAAACTGTAATTTGTGTCTAGCTTTCTAGATTCGGGTTTAGTTAGCACAGTCTCTGATTACACTATGGTGTTAAGGGGGAAGGGGGACTTGGCTAAAGGAATGATTTTGATGCTTTTATTGCTCTTAACAGAACCACCCCCAGTAACCACTCCCTTGCTCCAAATAACCTGATTATATATAAATTAATGAATAAATGCCTTTAATGCTTTTCATTGTACTCATCTAGGATCACTTGTTTGTATATTTCAATAAAGGATATTCCATTTTTAACTACCTGCTATTTTCTATTTGATTATTTTGTAGTTCATATTTTACAGTTATATTTTACAGTTCAATTTTATTAAGTGAACTAAGTGCATAACATAATTTAGGAAGTGAATATCACACCCTCCACACTGCGAAGTTTACTCTTGGTTTAAAGTTTGATCTCCGTATCCAATAAAATATGAAAAAAAACAGAAATTTGTCATCCTGCACAGAAACAAACACTCCCTGAATTCATCAAACAAGATCCCACTTGCTAAAACTTACCTAATGCCTCCCAATTTATACAGCGTCTCTATTTTTTCTAACCTACAGATCTCCATTTGACTCAGAATGGAACAATGGCAAAATTTGCCATAAACTCCAACACCAGCATACATCACCATATACCATTACAAAAGCTAAACTGGTTAGAATTCCCCAATCACCTCTTCTTACATCCAACTCATAATGCTCCATAACATAATCTATAAGCCCCTAGCCTGCCCTGCTGTGAACAGCATAATCAAACCTTACAACCCCAACAGAACCCTTAGGTCCAAAGACAAGAAATGTCTTAGTATCTCCAAGGCCTGTAAAATACCAGGACAAAGCATATACTCTCACTCATGCTAAAGTGTGGAACTCTCTCCCTGTACCAACCAGAAGTATTCCTGATCTAGTAACCTTTAAAACTTCCTTAAAACAGCATCTGTACAAGTCTTGGCTATGCCCATGCTCTGATCCCGACTAATCTCTCCATCATTTTCTCACTCTCTCCATAGCTCTGCCATCTAGCATTCTCACCTACTTTTCCTTCACTCCAACTAACAGTCCTCTAACATTCCTGATCTCCAATGACCCACTTTACTTCTAATAACTACGCTCTCTGTAGTTAACATCTAATTCAATATTAAAAATAAATGACACTGACAATAGCATTGAAAATCATAGAACTGTGCAGATATCCTAAGACTATGTTATATATATATATATATATATATATATATATATATATATATATATACATATATTATTTATTTTATATATGTACTATGCATATATGCTGCATTCTTCCTTTTATGTATAATACTAAGTTGTCTGTCTCATTTCATGTGTCTGTAACAATTACATGCAACAGTAACAATTTCTCTTGTATATCACTGTACACACAGTTTAATAGCTAGCACACTAATGTATGTTATTTTGGAGATTTTCTCCCCGGGCCTCCAATGAAAATGGATTCTTTTTGATTCAGGTGGACCATTCTGGTAAACAAAGGCTAAATTAAATAAATAAGTAAATAAACAAATAATACTCAATTACATTGCTCATGAAGACAAATACTGGCATTATGCCGACATGCTTCTTTTGTTCATCTGGAACCAATGTGCATGTAGTATTATACATCTTATATAACACAAATGGGCAATGAAAAATCCATATATTATATAGCCCTACAACAACTAACTTGTCCAGTAACTATGAGCCTTATATTTTTGCAAGTGTACATAAAGCCTATAAATTAAATATTCATAACTAGTTACATTGACACCTTTGCTCAAAGTATAGCCCCTAACCTTTCTCAAAAAACCTAGAACCATCCAAACCCAAATATAAGTATACTGTGGTTTCATCCATCTACACAATAAGCTGTTTTACATAATCTTTTTTTGCTTTAGTCAGCATATTTCCTTTCACTACAAGTTTTTGGAGTGCTGCCCTCAAATAAAAGCAAATGTGCTGTCCCATACCATAAACAACTTTCTTCTGACATGCTACTGTAGCAACAAATGGATATTTGTATGTTTGTTGCAGAGTTTCTCTGTATCACCATTTCTACAATGATCATTTCTACTATGATACATGACCATGTCACTGTTAATACTAACCTAGTAGTCATTCAGTCATAACTAGATGATAGTTAAACCCATTGGTTTTAAATTGCTGATGCTCATCTTGGTGATTAGGGTTTGCAACAGATAAGCTCTGCTGGAGCATTTTCTGACTGCATACCACAAGGATAAGTTATGTATTTTTTTGTTCTCTCTATTGTTTTGTGACCTTGAATAAAATATCTTTAAGTTATAGAATACGGAGGGGACTAAAGCCTCCCACAGTTGAGGTACAGGCAGGATTGTCTCCCTGTGAAAAAAAAATATTTTTAGAATTCTTTCACTGGTTTCACTGTTCAACTATTCTTTTCACTTGGTTGAAGCTTCAGTCAGCTGTAACTCAAGGAACATAGCAAAAGCATTCATAATCTATACATTTGCTGGTACACATCTGGCACACAACAAACCCCTTCCAATTTTGTACCACACCTTAAACATATGCCATATCCTGACTTTCCCAATACTTTGCCAAAACATGTTTTTCTTTGAAATGGTTTAAAAAAATCATATATATATATATATATATATATATATATATATATATATATATATATATATATATATATATATATATATATATATATATATATATACACACACACACACACACATACACACACACACACACACACACACACACACACACACACACACATATATATATATATATATATATATATATATGTATATGTATATATATGTATGTATAAACAGTATGATCACAACCAGATTCCAAACCTGGCAACATTCGTCATGTTATGGGTATTTGCTTCATTTATTTATAAAGCCATCTGCTCTTGCTTTGAAAGATTATGTGATAATAAGTAACTGCCAATATTTTTTTTTTCATATGGATGTTCCCTTGTAGCATATGTATTATGCAGTGGTTGGCATGCTAGTGTGGATTGCACTTGTACAGATTATTCAGATCTGTCCTGCTCAGTGCTGGAGTCAAATTAACCTGCCCATGTAAGAAATTCAGCGTGTTAAGTGTTGTGGGGAAAGTGATTGTATGCTGTTGTGTCTCATTTGTGAGTTGAACAGCATAAACTTAACTTGAAACTCTGAAAAATTACAGTTGTCAACGTTTCTTGCTTAGAAAGATTTTGTGATAATACCCAAGTCGCGTATTTCTTTCATGTGGATGTTGTCTGGCAGCCTACGTCTTCCGCAGCAGTTGCTTTGCCCCAGTGAATTTCACCAATGCACATTATTCAGATCTGTGCTGTTAAGGTCTTGCAGCTGACTTCAGCTGGATATTTAACATAGTAAACATGTTCCCTGGGATTCATGAAGCTTGCATCAGGTGCAGGCATAGCATCGGCAATCTAACACCAAATATGGCTGCCGAGCGATTCAGGTACGAGCTGTTTCCATGTGCACTACCTGTGTATGCCACGGCCGCACAGCTCCCGGAGCATGTATTCTAATTACCCCATGCCCAGCAGCATAGCATGAAAATGAAGGTATATAGTGATTCAGGAAGTGGTGCAGGCGTAGTATAAGCATGCAGAAATGTAAACCGAAAAAATGGTTTACATTTTTTTCAAACATAAAATTGGAGCCATGACAGCGAACCAAACTCACGTATTATACTGTTAATATATACCAATGGCTAAATATATAGCCATTGGCATAAAAAAACATGCACAACACATAAAAAAGAACATTTAATGTCATGGCCACACTAACGCATAGTAAAATCACAGTGCATCTGTGTACAAATGGGATCACAATGAAAAAATATTTATATGTAATAAAACTGCAATGTAACACATTTCAAGAATTCTCCATAATAGTCAATGGCACGCATGCTACACCACACCATGGCACAAGAGTTGTTAAGGGGCTGTGACAGTGTTCTGCATGGTATCTAGGAATTAGTAGTCAATGCCATGCAAATGAGACAAGTAATACTGAATCACAAAATCCCCTCCGGCGTAAGGATGTACTTCACAGCGTAGCAGTACAACACCGAGGCTTGGCCTGGAGATAAAGATGACATCAAGAGAGGGGTGCGCCACCTTAGCTGTAAGCACATTGGAGCATTGCTAATCCAGTTTGCCTGTTGCTAAGCAAAGCCGCAGGATAGGGGTGTGTTGAAGTAGCCATAGCTTTGCTTAGCTGAGAGCACACAAGGTAACCGAATGTGCATGTGAACGTAGATGAAAATGTGCTCGAAACCCGGTAAATGGCTGTGCGCAGTGCGCACCAGAGCTGAAACAGGAAGGATACAGGAAGAAAATAAGGAAATGCTGCAGCATGGTAATTGGAGTACAAATGAGTAATTAACACCTAGGAACCCACAGTGGGCCACTGACAACAGCTAACAAGGCTACTAGCAGCTATCTGCAGAACAGGAAAGGGGAGGTGCCGTACTACAAAGAAAATAGAACTGTCACAGCAGAACAAAGCAAACATGCAGCAAATCAGCTACATAACACATTTCGCTACCCAATCCTGGGTTGGGAAAGTACAAAACAAGAAAGTCAGCAGCTGGATGCATGCCTGACAATGGGAGGGGAATCGGGTTGAAAAGTGAAGTAAAGGGCAATAGATGAATCATGGCAGCCAAGCATAATTCAACACCAAAGGCCCCACAATAGCAGTACCTGCTGTAAAACCCATAATTAAGATACCCTGCAGCTGGAATTGCACATACACAACCAATTACACCAGCAGCATCCATAGCACAATAGCATAACGTGTGAAAGCACCTCACACACACTTGTGTATTCCCAGAAAATCTGCACCATTGGTGTATACAGATGGGGAACTTTTAATATGTACATGTTAGGGGCTGCCATAGCTTTGATTCACCAGCATGTGTTGGAGACTGAAGGTGGTGTGGAGGATGATGCTTACAACCATCTCAAGCACCGAAGGAGGAGAAGAGTGCTCAGACCCATGGTAACCAGCCAGGGGCTACTTGATCTGGAGATAGCAGAGCATTACAGGGTGGACAGGGACACCATAAAGCAACTTGTTGAGCTGTGCCAGCCACGCCTCAGAGCCAGAAATAACAGAGGGGAACCCATCCCAGTGGACATGAAAGTATGTGTAAGATTGAGAATACTAGCCACAGGTGCCTTTCAAAGGCCAACTGGAGATATCATGGGGATCTCACAGGCATCAGCATCCAGGTACTCCACCAGTTCCTGGATGCCATGTTACCACATGCCAATGAGCACATATACTTCCCCTGAACGCAGAAGGAGTTGGCCAGCAATATGCGTCTCTTCCACCATGTGGCAGACTACCCAGAGGTACTGGGTGCAATAGACTGCACGCACATACACATCAAGTCACCACCCGGTGAGTAGGATAGGCACTACATAAACCGCAAGGGATACCCCTCCATCAACTGCCAGGTCATGTGCAATGACCAGGGCATTATCATGGATGTGTGTGCTGGTAGCCCTGGAAGCTATCACGACTCCCACATCTGGCATGCCTCACAGCTGTATCAAATATTTGCCAGGGGGGACATCCCATATGGCCACATGGTGGGGATGCTGGCTATGCACTGGAACCGTGGATGATGACTCCCATCAGAAATGCACACACACCCATGCAATAACGCCATAATGAGGCACATGCAGAAACCAGAATCATCATAGAGCATGTGTTTGGGATGCTGAAATCATGGTTCCATTGCTTGGACATATCTGGTGGAGCCTTGCAGTACTCTCCAGGCATGTGTGCCCACATCTTCATAGTATGTACCATGCTACACAATATGATCCTGCGGGAACAGCTGCAGCAGGGACAGAATGGTGAAGGCCCTCACAGCCCACCACCATTGCCAATGGCCCCACAGGCACAGAGGGACTCAGACCACAAACACCCTGTGCCAGCCCCAGTAGGCACATGGAGGTGTGCCCAGTATGCCCATGCCTTGGCAAAGAGGGAACATATACCACACACACTGACAGTGTAGGCACCTACAGACTGACACCTTTCTCCACCTGCACACACAGTAAACATGGATGGCACACACACACAACCACCTGTAAATTGTCATGCATAGGTGGTCTACTGTGTGCATCCTACACAGGCAGCCCTCAACTATTGTACACACAGCTGCCATTGTAAGCCAACACCTGAACAGTAAATTAAGCTATCAGCATGTGTTGATACTGTATGTATAGGTTCATAGGCACATAGGTAGGTACTTGCCTAACTGCCCGAGGCCATTCATACGCCTAGCCAAAATGTGTCTGCTGTCACCACCCCATTGATTAGCTAACTGTCCCTCTGTGGAGCAGAGCCAGTTGCAGGATCCCTGGGGTGCATCCACTGTTCCCCACCCACTCTGCAAATATTCCCTGGAGTGTTAGTGAGGGGCTCTGTATAATGTAATCAGGGATGTAGTTCCAAAGCATGGGGGGTACCCTTGACAAGAATCTGTCACTCCAGCATCTTCCAGTAATGGTTGTGGCAAGGTGTAGCGCATTACAGTGTGTGGCTCACTGTGACATGGATTCCCATAGGTAAAGCATATCCATTAAGCCTGACTTGGACATGGCTTTGTTGGCCAGCAAATATCATCCCTGATAAACGAGATGCCACTGGGTAATGCAAGAGTTTATGCAGTCTGGCAGCATAGGACACATGTCTGAGGGCATTATTCCTCTTGACGAGGTACGTTCGTGGCCCTTCCAGCTGTTGGATGTGTCTTCTGAGGTACATCCAAAATGGGTTATCATACTCGACGATGTGACTGATGAGTGATGAGTAAAGGGGCACAATAACTTCAGTCTGTTTAGATGTTAACCCTTAAGTAATCAGATGGCCTACATAGATGGATATCCTAACAACTTTGCAGATATGATTGTCAAAGGAGAGATCACTATCTAATGTAGTCCCCACATACCCGTTACGTTGTCTGAACTATAGTGTCTGCCACTCATGTGTTAATATGTGTGTGTGTAGTTTCCCAAAATGGAATGACCATGCAGTATGTGGCCTTTAGCTGGAGGCCATGACACTGAAACCCTGTGTTGGTCTATGTGAGGCCCCTTGAAAGACATCTGTGACAGCTGGACTGTCAGTTATGGCTCCCAGTTTGCATTAATCACCAAACATGGTCTGCTGTAGTCCACCTGTGTTAGCCAGTACCTCTGAGAAGTATATGGCAAACAGTAGGGGTCCCAGGACTGAGTCCTGTGGGACACCAGTTGTGACTGGTTAAGAGTTGGACCTGGAGCCTGCTAGGCTTACCATGTGGGTTCTGTGTGTAAGCCTTTTGGCAAACCAACCTGTGATGTATGGGTGTATGTACTGGCTGGTGAGTGTAGAAATAATACCTGAGTGGGGAATGGTGTCAAAACCCTTGGCGAGGTCCAGGTAGTATGTGTGAACTACCACACCCCACACCTAAAGTCTAGGTGACTGTAATATGTCAAACAGGTTCAGTAGGCATGATCTGCACTCGGTCAAGCTGACCTGGGTTGAGTCAAGTGTCTGGAGGTTACCATTGTCTATGTTAATGAGTGCCATGAGGATGTGCTCCATAGCCATGCAGATCAGGCTACTTAGGCTTATGGGGTGGTAGTTACTATAGTCAGTTGTGTCACCACCTTGGTAGAGTGGAATAGCTGTTGCCATGCCCCATTGAATGGGCATATAGCCTGTGTAGAAGCTGATGTTGAATTGCTATATTAGGTGGGAGGGCTCACTTTTTCTTGTAGTGCCTGCAGGATGCAATCTGGGACACCATCTTCCTCCATTGATGCTCTGTCATGCCATTTGAAAGGGCCATTACCACCTGTATGTCTTAGATGTCTGGGATACTGTACATTTTGGGTATTGTTGTGGGCCCTGTAGGGGGTGAAGCTTGCACCAAATGTATCATCAAGTGTGTTGGTGAGATCAGTAGGATCAGTATATTCAGTGCAATATTGCATGAGCACATTGCAAATCTGTGTGTTACTGCTTAGATCCTTGACAGAGACAAAGAAGCCTTTGTGGTCATCTTCCGAATCCATGCCTATTTACCTGTGGATGTCAGCCTTGGATGATTACATGAGTAACATAAGTGTCTTGCTAATACTGGTCATGGATGTCTGCATGTCTTGGGATTTGCTGTTGTTCTGGACTACTGTCCTACTTCAGTTGTGTAGCCTGTATATTGCAGGTGTTCAGCAGACTGGTGTCCTTATGTAGGAGTAGCGAGTCCTGGTTTACCATTGATGGCACAACCCATACATCTTTGTAGGTGCTTATAGAGTGCATTTGTAATTCTGCCTGTATCTTGAGCAGTGTCATCTCTGAGCGTGGGGGCTGTGAACCCTCAAACCTCTGTCATTAGTACTATGAATTTAGCTCTAGGAAAGGTATTCACTGTGTGTTCCTTGGGTGGGTGAGATGGTTGGGAGTGGAAATCATCAGTGAATAGTTCATGAGCAGATCTAAACTGTGACCGGTTTACCTCTGCTGTAGTGCACCTGTTGCACATGTCAGTGATTACCACTTCTAGTATGTTTTCACCTCTCGTTAGTCCATCTACCAACTGATACAGGCCATATGAGGTGATAAATCCCAGGAAGTGCTGGGCCTGGAAGTGAATACTCTAGTAGGTTATCCAGTTAAGTGCAGGGTAGCCGGCATTGACCAATAACAGGGTGTCTGGTAGGACTGTCATGTTTACCACTGTCTCCAGATAGTTGTAGTGGTGCTCCTGGGTCATGGAGGGTTATCTGTAGTAGCTCACAGTTTACATTGCAATCGTGGCTGATGTTAGCTGCACATGGATGATCACAGAGGTATCATGCTGCCCCACTAACTTGGAGGTGTAGGTATCCTCGATGAATATGGATACACCCCCTCCATGTCTGTGCCAGTCCATGTTCAGTGGCTGAAATGTGTGTTATGGGTTGTAATCTGGTAGTGCCGGTGTGCTCACAGGAGCCTTATACAGGTCCCAGTCACAGAACAGATGTTGATGTTGTCCATACTGAGGGGTGCTGTGACTGCGTGCATGTTGTGAGTACTACTCCTGGTGCTGGGTAGCCTAACCCTCATTGATTCCACTATTGTGCAGTTCATGGAGGTGAGATTCACCTCTGAGACCTGCCTAAAAGTGGCACCATGGGGGCGCCAATAGCCTTTCCCAGCATTCCAAAGCCTTAGGCTGACACATGCAAGTTGGTATGGCATTGTTGCAGACATGTTTCCCATCTGTGCTTGTGTCCCATCTTTCCTGTAGGTAACCTACTGGTAAGCAATACAAAGCCTGAAACCTATACATATCCACTAGCTTCCAAGATAGGCTTTTGGAGTGATTATGTATCAGTAGTCTGTATGCTCTTGCTGTACTTAACTGTTGTCTGACTACATGGTGATTTTGACTACATGGTGATTTTACACTGTATATTGTGATTGGAAAACTCTGTGTAAACACATATGATATTGGAGATGGTCTGCACTGTAGAGGTTCACAGATAGGTAGTAAGCTATCTGCCCAAGGGCATTTAGAAGCATAGCTACAGTGTGGTGGCTTTACCTGCACCATTGATGAAGTAACTGAGCCTCTGTCAAGCATAGCCAATGAAGTGATTGCAGGCAGAGTTGCTGGAAGCTGTTGAAGACTGGGGTGCTGTAGGGTGATAGGGGCACATAGTGATCTCAAAAGGGCATGTTAACATGACAGCCCAACAGCATTCGATTTCCCCAACAGGTCTTGCAGCTATAAGACTGGAGTGGCTCCCCCACACCCTGGCTGTATGTTTCTGAGACACATGATCCCAGGGATGTATATACTGTTGCCCAGTCACACATCAAGGTTTCCCCTGAAGTGTGTCAGTGAGGGGCTATGCCAAATGTAGTTAGGATGTTAATGTTTAGTCTCTCAATTCACGTGTTATGTCAGTATTTTGAGAAGCTCACTGGGTGTGGGTGGCTCCGCCTGTTGTGTAGCCAAGCTTACAGATAGGATTCATGGACATAGGAAATAGGCAGAAGGAATGTTAATGTCAATAGTGTAATGGCTACAGCATTTGCATAATATCTGTGCAGTCGTGGTTCAAATCCCAAGAAAGTCAGAGATGTTTTACATGTTACATAATATACCTTAACCACAGCTTGCATATATAGATAGTATTCCACAGAATAATAAACATTTGGAACACACATAAACCCATGTGTGCTGGAGAGTACAGTTAACAGACAATGTAATATTATGTAAGCATATAGTCAGATGTTATGTCACTGAAATGTATATATCCTGAGTAGTTAGCAGAAGTGGCCATATTTGCGTGCACAGGTTGTAGGATGTAAAGTTTGTTTAACTGTGTACAACCGCGGGTATAATGTCACACAAACACCTTTAAACCTGCTTAAAACTGCTTAGATTAGCCTTATTCTGTAGTAAAACATGTCTAATACATCACAGGTGTTGAACCCTGGACCATGCACACCACAGACATGGGACCTACCATTAAGTCATCTAATCTGTATACATGATAAATGGTCATTAGACAACACCTTATACTACAGAAATTTCACAGTACAGACCACAAATGGGACAGTCACTTTGTGTACATATATACAGTACATTAATGTACTGTAATGTGTGGAATCAACATTCTACATATGTATAAGTGTTACAAATTAATATTAACTATATATATATATATATATATATATATATATATATATATATATATACACACATGTCACTGATGTGTGCTCATAGAAATATATATATATAAACATCTATGAACACACTTTGTGACACAGAAGCATTAAAAATGAATAGAAGTGTATGCAAAACACATGCAGCTCTGGTATTATAACTATTAATATAAACCTAATTCCCCATAAAAGCAATGGTTGCTGTGTATGTGGAGATTGGTGTGGGGGAAGACCGCTGGCTAATGGAATATGCATCAAGAAGAGCCTGTGTCGGATTTTCATTTCGTGAACTGGAGGGGTACACATGGAGTATGGGCAAAATGTTAAAAGGACACAAAACAAGAACCATTCTCATCCATAATACACCCTGTCAGGTCACATTGCAACACTGACTTCAACAAACATATAAACATTAACAGGTATCATACATATGTACACCAACTGACTTACACATTTGTTTGCAGTAGTGAGGAACGGATGTAGTACATACTAAACACCATAAACGTTGTACATATCTCAGATGCCTCAGTGGTAAAGCCAGTGACTGTGGTGTTCATGGTCCTCGTTTCAAGACCTGCACGGGCTGTTACGTCATTTTGAGTTCCCGAATAAGGGATGTTGGGTGCAGGTTATTAAAGCACTTATTACCGGGTTATTGCACCGGTAAGTGCCAGTAAGTGGTGCTTAAACATAACTACACGGAGAAGCGCCCCACAGGTTTAACCTTTGCTGAACATCGTGCAGATCATGGGCAAAGCCGCTCACAACCACTGAAATGTGTGTTAATCACCCTTGCACTACCAGTTCCTGCTATGAAAGGTAAAATGACCACTGCCAGGATTAGAACACACAACCATGTACACAATCTTCACAATAACCTACCACTAAGCTGCCTGAGATGTACCAACGGCAGTTGTGTATTCTGACAGGTTAAAACACAAAAGGGAGGATTGTGTGGAAATAGGACAAACTGCCATGTACCCAATGAAAGGTGTATGCTATATATATATATATATATATATATATATATATATATATATATATATATATATATATATATATATATATATATATCTATATATACATATATATATATATATATATATATATATATATATATATAGCAACATATATATATATATATATATATATATATATATATATATATATATATATAGAGAGAGAGAGAGAGAGAGAGAGAGAGAGAGAGAGAGAGATATGTCGATATATAGGGATATACATATATATATATGTAGATATATAGATAGGTTAACAACATCTACACAACCATGGAGGTACATATAAATGAGATACCTACCAAATACCGAATGCTTGACATACTGACGCGCGTAATCACGGGGCTTAAAGACCGAAAGACCACAGTGCCAAAACACCAGAAGCACGAGTTTTAAAATCTCGATGTTAAGGGACTTTTAGTTAGTGCTTCTGGTGTTGCAGTTCAAGTAGGTTACTGTGTGTAAGTGTGTTTCTGAGGCCTTTAGTGTGTGCATACCTCCCAACTGTCCTGAATTACTTGTTTTTTACCGAGTTTTGGGGTCCAAATAATGGAGTGCCATGATTCCCGAGTGGCACCCCTTCATTTCCGATTTTTTTCTTTCTTTTTTTTTTTTTTGCTTTTTTTTTTTTTTGCTTTTTTTTTTAACTTTTCGCGCTTTAGTTGATGTCATTGCATGCATGATGATGTCAGCTCATCAGGGCTACCAGCCTGTCAGAATTCAGCTCGCAGCACATGTGGTTTCAAATGCTTTGCGAGCGGGAACGGACGGTATAGAAGCTCTCCCAGCTGGTTTCTAATGCTTTTGGAAGGATTTATTTTATTCAGAATGGATTTATCACAGAGAAGTTACTCGGAAGCAATGGAGTTTTTGCTCATTAGTGTTAGAGACACGTTTAGTTTGCAGTTCATTGGTGTTAGATCAGATTTGCTTTAATTCCTGAATAGTAGCCTGTATTGCTTTTCCTACTCATAGCATTTGTGTTCTGGTAATTGCTCAGATGCTGTGTGTGCTTCCTGCTCGTAGCATTCTGGTAACTGCTCAGACGCTAGAGAGACGCATTTAGTTTTCATTTTCTGTTAGATTAGAAACAAAGGGGTGTGTGTGTGTGTGTGTGTGTGTGTGTGTGTGTGTGTGTGTGTGTGTATTGCTTTTCCTGCTTGTAGTTCGTAGCTCGTAACATTTGCATTCTGGTAACTGCTCACACATTCTGGTAACTTTTCAGATGCTGCGTGTGTGTGCTTCGCTTCCTGCTCGAGATATTTTTTTTCTTTCAGAGAAAATAAATAATTTAGACTATTACATTTGGTTAACAGATGAATGTAGAATATGCATATATACCAGTGGATGTAAAAAAAGTAACTTAATGCTATATAAAAAGAAATAAAAAGACATTATTTTAGGTTACTTTAATTGGGATGGCAGAAGGAGAAAAATAAGACTACTTATGTATATTTTAGAAATGGAGGACTCCGATGCTAAAAGTAAAAAAGCCTTTTTTTGTGTCTTTTGGCTTTTCCCGGTTAGGGCTCGCCACAGTGAAACTCCGGTCCGCTAATGATTGGCAGTTGATTTTTATGTACCGGCTTGCCAGGCCTGATGCACAACCTTCAACGAAGGTATGCCCATTCACGCATGTCTTCACGCAGAAGATGCTCTAGCTGAGAATCGAACCGGACAACGTCTTACTGTAAGGCGACAATGCTACCGCAGCAACAGTTTAAATAAAAGAACTGTCTGACAACTTTAAGACTGATGTTAGTAAAAAAGTATTTTTTTTTTTGATTATGATTCATGGCATAGTATGATCATTTATGGCTCAGATAGTTTTGTGAAATATGATTAGAACTGTGGACAGTGTTTAAGAAGCTGGGAAGATACTTATGGTAGATTAGAAAGTTATATAAAATAAAAAGAGTAAAATAAGAGTAAACCTACAGAAAAATGTTTCATGAGAAGCAATATAGCTATGCTAAGAGAAAAAGAGAGAGGATTTGTTAAATGAAACAGAATGTGGGAATCATACCATTAAATAACCTACTTTTACTACAAAATGCACATACTACAAGTCACCAAAAACAAAGTCCTAAGGTTCATCTTCTTCTCCCTTCCCAGTGAACATCATTGCTGCACATTTAAAAAAAATGGTTACCATTTACTACAGGGTGTGGGCTCTGGGGCCATATTTTCTGTCTGTTTTTCAGTTTATGTTTGAAAGTTGGTATCCCACAATTCCATTAGAGTGGGTGGGGTTAACATAATTACATATGCAAAATTTATGTTAATCAACATACAGATTTGTACCTATTTTTGTGGGCCTTTGTCCAGATTTTTAATGTTTCCAGGTTGAGAGGTATGAGTGTGTGTGTGTGTGTGTGTTCTGAGTGTGTTGTTTGTTTCTGGGGGACTGTAATGTGTGGGTGCGGGTTTGCTTTGTGTGTCTGTTTGTGCAATCAAGGAGGCAGAATATTTAAGTAGTGGTGGTGTGGGGGGTGCAGCCACCACATGGGGGGTGTAGGGGGCTTGCCCACCTGCTCATACGTAGTGTAGGATAGTTTGCTTGGATGTGGTGGGTAGCAGTGTGTCTGCGTGCGTGTGTGTGTTCTGTGTTTGTGTTACTTTTGCGAGTTTGACTGTCACAAGTTTGAGTGTTTGGTAATGTGGAGTTTGGGAGTCTGGGCCCAGTCCTGTGGGCATCAGAACTGTGTGCGTTCGGGATTCCGTAGGTATCCCGTATACAGCGGTTGAAGTGTTCATATATGGGTATAACATGGACCATAGCAATCACACATTCCGCCACGACCAAACTATATTAACAAAGGATATGGAGAGTATATGCCTATACACTATTACAAATATGTGCTATGGACATGACCCAAAGATAGGGTTACCAATTGTCCCACTTTGCGAAGGACAGTCCCTCTTTGGGCGGTTGTGTCCTGACCAAAAATATTAAAAATGGCAAATATCCTGAGATTGTAGGACATAATTATGTCCCATATTTTATGTAATAGTTGCATAAGATAGTTATTTCTCTATCTAAAATACCTAAATGTTACAAGAAACAGGCTAAGCAACTAAACTGCTACAAGAATAAGCTTTTATTTAGGCAAAAAAAGTAAAGATCTATCCTTTGTACTGACCGTGGGCATGTGTCAGCCAGTAAAATCTGATGTGCGTCCCGAAAATGTCTCACTATGGCCATGTGAAAAGATGGCAACCCAAGCCAAAGTGGGTCAGTCACCAACACAACTCCAATGACTGCAAATACCTATGACAGAAATACACAGACAGCTTTCATGTAGCAACACATCATTACATTCCGATGTATTGCCAAAAGGATACAAGGACTAACATCACCTGCATGCTATACAGGAACCAGTTAACAGTGCCTTAATGAATCAGCCTGCAATTACCATAGTATTAGTCCACTAAAGGATAGGTGTTCAAATAGGAAAGGAACCCTCACACACATATCGAATATGTATAAAAGCAGTTCCTACACACCTGCATCTATGTGCACCCACCAACATCTCCCCCACACCCAAACCAATTACAATACATACTGTAATAACATCGCAAATCATTCACTCACTGTACAACATCTGCAGAAGCCTTAACATACCTTGTCAGAGATACACTAACATGGCCCTATGTGAAATAGTTGCTGTTATACAAAGGAACAGCTGCTGAAGTTACAGAGTTTGCCTACACTAATCCTGTTTCAGAGGGTTGTGTGTACACCAGGAAGTGTTACCAATTACTGATTAACAGCACAGTATGATACATATTTACACCAAACAAAAGATGTCTGGTGAGCACACTGTAAACCACCTAACATTATATGCATAGCCATACAGCCTTGAGCTGCTCAAACAACCTTGCCAGACTGAAACATCTACAAAGGTATCAGGTAGAAACAAACCCTGCATAAGTAGCAATGTTCTGAAACATAACAGCTGTACTCACATGTAGAACAACATCTTCTAGGCATTACACACAATCCACAGGAGTCATGAAGCTAATATATCTCAGTGTGTCTCCATATAGCTATTGCAATACATCATAAAGAACACATCCAGGCTGTCTTCCTCAAAAGTAAGGCAAAGGGACAACACCCAAGTGGAGTACTCAGTTATACACCACTGTTGCCATGGTATTGGCTAATGGAGTAGCTGCACAGCTGATGTGGATGTCATTAACTACTTTGGAACACCAATTGGTGGTCAGGATAGCACATGTTACCGATAATTAACTATAAAAGGATGGCTTGTGACACATTCAAACCATCTGTATATACCAGCAAAACATTACAAAGAAGATTGAAACACAAACTGAAAAAGATTGAAATAACAGTAAATGACACCTCAGGTTACTAATAAGGTATGTAGAACACTCAGTATGTCTGTGTATGTAGTACCTGTTCTGTAATAATTAAAGTGTACGCAATGCATATAGTGGAAACAGTTATCTTGTAGTGATGTATTGTTGAGCATAGTAATGCTTGTAGTACTTATGTATGTACTGCTGTAGGTCACAAGGCAAACACCTTATACACCACAAGGGATGCTATATAAGGGCTTTGAACCCATCAATTCCTCTCCAGCCACTGTCAGTGGCAGGGTTGGTCCAACAAGAATGTGCTATAATAGGGGATAGTATATGTTGATATATTGTAACAGTAGGCATATGCATGGGTGTATTACTGAGAATAACATGTCAAAGGTGGGCCTACTGTGCAATTATGATTTGCATTTTGGGATATTGTGCCAATAACTGTGTAATGTACAGTATTGTAGGCAGATATGTATTACATTTTACATAGCATTACTGTTATGTTAGGCAAACATTAGTTATGTCTATTGGCATTTACAATACACAATAACAGGATACATATGACTTGTAGTCACCCGACAGTTTATCAGCATGATAGCAAAGTAAAATGGAAGAGCTAGTTAACTATCCATGCACATAAGACATGTAATAGGTTCATAGGTAGGCACAAGGCTGTATGCCTAAGGGCATTTATAAGCCTAGCTAGAGTGTGTTAGCTTCTGCCACCCCCTTAGGTTAGTTCCCTGTGCCTCTGAACAGCAGAGCCATTAGTTCCCAGCACCTCTGTCCAGCAAAGCCACTGCAGTGACCCCTGGGGTACATGTCTATCTCCCATCAAAGTTTCTCTTGAAGAGTGCTAGTGAGGGGCCCTGCCTGATGTACATTGGAATCATGTTCAAAAGCATGGGGAGTCTCTGGGTCAAGAATCTATCCCTCCAGCACATCCTAGTTATCGTTGTGGTTAGGTTTATATCCCTAGAGCATGTGGCTCTCAGGGGCTTTTGTTTAGGTGGAGCATATCCATCAATACTAGGTTGGACATGGGCCTTGTATGTCAAGCAGAGATCACCTCTGAGTACGCGGTATGCAACCGAGTACAGCTGGAGTTTCTTTAGTTGGGCTGCATAGGTCATCTGTTTGAGGTCAGTAATCCTCTTGGTGTGGTACCTTTCTGGTCTTTCAAGCTGTTGCAGTTGTCTTGTAAGGTACATCCCAAATGGGTTGTTGTATTCTTTAATGTGTCTAATAAGTCATGAGTAGAGACAATGGCCTCTTTTGTTCTGGATGCAAACCCATTTGAGATTAGGGTGCCACGTAGAAGGATATTCTAACCACCTTGGCAATATGGTTATCAAAGGAGAGATTGCTATCTGCTTGGGTTCCCAGATCCCTTATTACCTTTTCTGTATGTAGGGGACTACCACCTATGTGGTAGTCCACAGCTAATTAGTTTTATCCAAAAGGTATGACTATGCACTTTTTGGCATTCAGCTTGAGGCCATGATATTGACACCAGGTATCTGTCTCAGTGAGACCCTTCTGGAGGGTGTCTGTATCAGCTGGGGAGCCAATTATGCCCCTAGTTTGCAGTTATCTGCAAACCTTTTCAGTCAAAGTCTTCCTGTGCTTGCCTGTACCTCAGAGAAGTATATACTGAACATGAGGGGTCCAAGGACTGAGCCCTAGGGGATGTCACTTGTAACTGGTATACAGTCAGACCTAGGGTATGCAACTCTCACTGTGCAGGTTCTGTCCATGAGCCACTTTGCAAACCATCTTGTGACATAGGAGTTAATGTTCACTGGATGGGTATGTCGATAACACCAGAAGGGGGAATGGTGTTGAAGGCCTTTGAGAGGTCAAGGTAGGCTGTGTGGACCTCCTTACCCTCATCTAATGCCTTGGTAGCTGTCTCAAAGAAGTCCACTAGGTTTAGAAAGCATGGTCTGCCCTTAACAAAGCCAAACTGGGGTCAAAGGTTTGGAGGTACCCAATGTCCCTGTGAATGAGATCCATGATGATGATGTGCTCCATAGCCTTGCAGACCAGGTTAGTCAGTCTTATAGGGCAATGGTTCCCATGGTCCATTGTGGTGCCACCTTTGTGGAGTGGGATAACTGTCACTGTGTGCCATTCAGGGGGCACAAAGCCTGATGTGAGGCTATTATTGAACATGGTTCTTAAGTGGGGAGCCAGTTCGTTCTGAAGTTTGTGTAAAATGCAGCCTGGGATGTTGTTCGGTCCCATGGATGCTGTGCTTTTGGCTTTAGAGAGTGCATCTTTTACCTCTGTAGTTGTGATGACAGGGGCTCTGCATTCATCCTCTATAGATATGGGCCCTTTAGGGGGTGAGAGGGGGGTAAAGTTAGCACTGGACCTATCTGCCAGGATGTTGGCAATATCAGTTGGTTCTGTAATTTTCATGCCTTTGTGCTGTAACTCAGAGCAGATCTGGGTGTTGCCATCGAGATTCTTGACATAGCTATAGAATGCTTTGTGGTTGTCCTTGGAATTAGTGGTGATTTTGATTCTGTAACTAGCTTTGGAGGATCTTATAAGGGATCTCAGCTTCTTACTGAGGCCGACCAGAGAGCTCCTCCACTCATGGGATTATACTCTCCTTTGCAACAGTTTCATCCTTCTGTTGTGCAGCTTGATTATGGCAGGGGACCACCAGATTGGCTTCTTTTTTTTGGTGGATAGCATCTTGGTTCTGTTTGGGATAGCACGATCCATGCACTCGTGTAAGTGCTTATAGAGTGCATTTGTGTAGGATTCAGCAGTTGTAACTGTATTGTCCATCTGCATGGGTGTCATGAAGTTCACCACTTCTGTCTTAAGAAGCATGAAGTTGGCTTTGGAGATTTTTTTTACTGTGGTTTCCTTAATGGAGGGTGGGGGCGGGATGTGGATATCAAGGGTGATTAGCTTACAGTCGGATCGGACCAATGAGGAGTTGACTTCAGGTGTGGTGTCACTCATGCTGGTAATGACTAGGTCAAGGATATTGTTGCCCTTGGTGTGGATGTGGATAAGTTGATCTTGGGCATTGGAGTTTATGAATTCCAGAAAGCATTGAGCTAATGAGTTGGTTCACGACTAATTTTCCCAGTTAATGGTGGGGTAGTTGAAGTCACCCATTATTAGGGTGTTTGGTTGAACCCTAATATTTTCCAGTACATCAAGAAAAGAGGAGTGGGAATCCTGGGGCATGGTGGGGTATCTGTAGCAAGCTACAATTTGGATTGCAGTTTTGCCCAGTGGTAGTTACACTTGGATAACCTTGGATGCATTGTGCTAAACAACTAGCCTGGAGGTGTGGATATCCTTAATGAATATGGACACACCTCCGCCTTTGGTGTTTCGGTTCGGGTTACATGGCTGAAAAGTGTGGTATGAGTTATAGCCTGGTAGTGCAGGGGTGCTCTCTGGAGCCTTGAACCAGGTCTCAGTCACTGCACAGATATCGATGTTCTCCATTTTAAGGAGTGCCTCGAGTGAGTGCATTTTGAGATTTAGACTTCTAGCATTGAGTAGCATTACCCTCAGTTTTTGCTTGCCTGTTCCTGTTATGGTGGTGAATTTGTTATTTGAACCTTGCTTAAAAAAGGCACTATAGGGGCAGCAAGCACCTTAGCCAGTATCCAGAATCCCAGGGGCGACAGGTGCAGGCCATCTGTGGCAAAGCATTGTGGTCTGTCGACCATGTCATCCCAAGTAGATACTGGACCCCCTTAGAATGACACCAGAAGCTGAGCCAATTGTTGAAGTCAATCATTTTGTCCTTGTACTGCAGTATCATTCTGGGCGATGGCAGAATGCTACTCAGGGCTAGGGTCATACCTGCCTGGGCTACAAGAACAGAGAGCTCTTCCATGTCTCTTTTCATGCAGTCCAGGGATGTATGTCTCAGGTCATTCACACCAACATGGACAATGACAGAGTCATATTTGTGCTTGTTGTGGAGTGACCTGAGTGCATGGGTTATGTGGTGGATCCTGGCACCCGACAGGCAGCTGACAGTAACCTTCTCTTTGTTTAGCCTGGTGAGTGGGACATCAGTGTGCCTGACTATAGAGTCACCTATGACTAGTGTGTTGGGTACATTGTTTTGCCCTATTGGCTGTGGTTGAGTGGCACACTGAGTCTGTGGGATATGTGGCATTTTGGGTTGTGTTGGGGGATGGAGGCTGCTTGCTTTTCTGCTTTGGAGGTCTCTATTGCTTAGATAGATTATTATTGAGAGACTCTGCAAATGTTTTTGTGTTACTATGTGTGGATTTTGGTGGAGTAGATTTAGTGAGACTATGTGATGATTGTGGTGTGGTGCAAATGTTTACCTTCTCCACATGACTGTCAAGTTCAGTCTTGGCTGGAGAGAGCTTTACCTCCAGTCTGGCTAGATAAGTGCATCTCTCACAGGTTGTAGCATTGGGTGGTAGGAGGAGAGGGTTGTCTGTGTACATGATGCAATTTCTACATTGCCTCAAGATGCCCAGATTCATCAGATAGACAGGAGAGAACACTGGGAGCTGACCCTTAAGCATGCCTGAATAAAAAACTATTTTCCTCTAGAAAAGTAAGGAAAGTGAGTACAAGAGCTGTTTTTCTCTAAGCAAGTGAGAAAAGTAAGTGCAAAAACTGTTTACCTCTAGGTAATGAGGAAGACTGAGTGCTATAGTAATTAGTAGCTTATTTAGTGCTTACAAGTTCTGAACAAGTCCCTAGCATGAATAAGCAACCCAGGTAGGGTCTTGGATAACATAAACTCACTGCCCCCCCCAACAGGTGCACAATCACATATCCATGTACACTACAGAGTCCCTGTAACCACAACTATGCAGGTACAAGCTGCACTCAGGCTGCATTGGACCTGTCCACATCACAGATTGTATCATACACATATGGCAAAACAATTTTCTCTCCACATACATATCATGTAAAACATAGCTTCATGTCAGGCTGTGTCCACACTGAATGGTGCACACCAACAGTTATCACAATACACAAAGGGGAAGACACCACTGATAATGGGAAGTACTGCACTACTACCCTGCTGAGTCTGGTCTGAAAGGCCATGAACCTTGATCAACTTATTTGATGTTAGCAGTACAGATGTAGATGACAGTCAGGTTGATTTCACACAGCATATCATAACCTTGCCAGGTCATAGGACATCATCACCCATACTGTGTTCCACCTACACTCAGTATACTAGATGTACATTCCTATGTCACAGGAGTGTTTTGCAACTGGACTGCTTGCAGAACCAACACTACAGAAGGTGTCTGAATAATACATGCACATCACACCAATGCCAGCTACAGTAAGACAGGGTTAATTCATTGTACTCCCCCTCATTGTAGTCTATACCACACAGACTAACTGAAGGCATCTGTCTATTGAAGTATGCAAATGACTATGACCTAGGAGCAATAACTGACTCAATGGGTGTTGCGGACAACATACAGAAGGGGCTTTGTGGGTGAGGTGTGTGACATATGGCCACAATCTGACAGCTACATATTGCATTGTCACCCCTATGTTAATAACCCCGTACCCATGAACTACCACCTAGGCAGTGGTCAACATAATGGACACTGTGTATAAGGGATGCAGCTGGGCAGTTGTCTTTCCTGTGATAGTTACATCACCACACCTGTCAGGTAGTCGTAAGTGTCAACCCTAATCATGACAGGGTGCCATCCATGAATATAGAGATCATTGTTCAGCCATACTCAACACTTAAGTAACCCATATCAGATCACATATTTCCTTTAAGGGGTATTGGCCATGTTCTGATGGCCTACACCAGCTTTCCCAATCCCCATCTCCACTATGCAGCATGTTGCCTACCCTGAATAAAGCCATGTCCAACCCAGTGATGTTGGACATGCTACACCTACACATCCTGATCTCAAACACGTACTTCATGGACATCCACCTTCCTAGTACAAGGATCACCAAATGCTGGACAGATCCTTGTCCCATACACTTTACATATTCCTGCCATACTATGCATCCATGTCCAGCAAAGCTGCACATTGACCCTCTTTCAGACATGGTGATGACCGCATGGTAAATACATCATTAACCCTGTAGATAGTTATGTGGCACTGCTTGACCTGGCCCCAGAAACCCGCCTGTCAGCTACAGCTAGGTAACCTTTCATCCTAGGCTCATACATGGCCCAGGGCATATAGCCTACTAGTTGACTTTGACCGTACATGCTATAGTTGATATCCATCCCTGCAAATACCATCAGGTTAGCCAGTGTCCCATGTGTATCACATGTGCAACACAGGTGATACATGGCAGGATGTTGAACTGCTGTACAGTGCCATGTAGATGTATATGGCAAAACACATACATGTAAAACCTTCCATGAGCAAGTCTGCAGGGTCACAGGTCATGTCCGTTAAGACAGTGTAAATCTTTATATGTGACATATAAACAGCATCAAGGTTGAATACATTTATGTGGACACATCCAGGCATGTTCTGATAGGTAAGAACACCAGTACAGGCAAACAGACATGCCCACATCAAGACAGCATCCACATGGAGTATGAGCAATGTAATTATGTGACACACGCACATATATGGTGATAATATCCAATCACCATTGAGTGTCAAATGTGTGTGACACAAACATGTCAGTGGTGTCAGTGTCATGTAGATTTGCAAAGACAACTATTTAATCGTAATAAATGTGATACACATGTATGTTCAGCTGTAGCTCTGTACGTCTCTGTGAGTTACTGTGACCTGTCTCCATCATTATGCCTTCCAGGTATGCCGTGTGCAAGGCTACCACCTTATACCTACTTGGAGGATGAGGCCCTCATCCCATACCTACATGATAATCATCATGTACTGTTCAGCCATGTGCCACAAGATGCACAGCAGCGGGATGCCCTATGTCTGGAACTTCACAGGAGGGTTAATGATGTGGGTGGCAAAAACCGCACATAACAGCAGGTGCGCAGACACTGTACAGACCTAATTAGACAGGTGAAACAGTGTGCAATTGCAATCACCAGGGAACAAGGTACAACAGGTGGTGGGCCACCAACCCAGCCCCCAATCACATGTACCGAGGAGCTACTGGCCAACCTGGGGACACCTGCAGAACAACATCCAGAAGCCTTAGCTGATATCGTGGAGGTGGGTGTCTCTCAACCACCAAGCCTGGAGTTGCCTGGTAAGTCACTACTGCACATATAACAACTATATTCCATATAGTTACATGTCACTGTACAATATGTAATGTAACATCATATGCAAGGCATGTATGTACACATGCCACATACTATAGTATGCTACTCTGTACATGCACACATGTGCATACTCCATAGTATAGTCTATTGTACTGGCATATGTGTTAACATGCACATTGCACCCTGTAGCTATCATACAGGTGTGGATAATGATCATACTGCTGTGTCACTCCTATTTAGGTACCTCTGGCATTCCACTGTGACAGCAGCCCATTGCAGGTGAGACTGTTATTATTTATCAGGGATGTTAATGCACAGATCTATCTGCCATGTGGCCATTTACCACATGTACACATAATGTATGGTCCTGTCACAATATACAGGTCGGACCTGCAATGCATCACAATGGCTTCCCATGTGCAATACTTGCAAACTATGTGAAACACCGACATAAAACCTCACAAACTGTCATTGCCAGATGTGTTGACAGCTGTGCATACAATGGTGGAGGTGTTGTTCACTGTAGGGACATGTACTACAGATCAGAACTACACATGTGGGGAATACAAACAGTACTACACAGTGAGCTGGAGTATGGTCAGCCCACAGGATTCACCGGTGTGGATTATACCCCTGCTATGAATGTCACACAATGTGATGTGCTATCTGAAATGTCCATGACATCTAGTGGGCTGGCTGCAAAACTGCCTATCATGAAAAACATATCCCACATACCAAACATACCACCCTTCGTCTGCATAACCCTGTCATCAGTGGAGCATAGGTTCATAGGTTCATAGGTTCATAGGCTGGTACTAGGCTATCAGCCCTAGGGCCTATACAAGCCTAGCCATAACAATTCCCTGGCTATTGCAAATGACATCTATGGGTGTATGTCATATGGGACAACACAGACATGTGAAATAGACACCTGTCACAACAATTTGGCCAACACATGTTCACACATGGCCCTGGAGGATGGCAAGAGACATGAAGCAACACACACAGTAGACATGATGTGCTTGTGTGTCCACCCTGTCGTACATTGGCTCCACATGGTCCAACTATGGCCTTTGTGTAATGGTTATATGGCAGATGTGGAACACTAGACATCCTACAGGCCTGTGCACATCTTGTGTAGGCATGACATCATTCCACCACATAAGATGCGTTGAACATCTTGAGTGTGTCACGACATGACAGCAGTCACCTGTACAGTATCCACATACATACACAGACAACCACATCAGCCCACAGATACAGTACATTCCCTTGCTGGTGTCGGACATCACTGTCATCCTTGCTCCTCATATGTGTGTGTGTGTGTGTGTGTGTGTGGTACACAGATGCCATGTGGGACATGGTGTACCAACGAGTTTGCCAAGTCTGGCCATAGTTGCCAGGCAGCAGCAATGTGGTTGCAGATGTGCAGTGGTGTCATCCGTATACCCTTCAGTGACCTGCCACACATTCCACATCATGGTTTAGTGTGTATACACCTCAGTGACGTGGGTCACATTCCACAGTATATATGTATTGTATCTGAACACAGTCATGGCTATGAACTGTGTCTGTAATTCACACTGTATAGCAATAGAGACGCCACCTGATTTCCTGCAATGGCCATGCACATCAGCTAAATGTGCAGTGTATCTGTGGGGCGGACAGACAACACTGCATTGGGACACCATTACTCCACTATATATTTGACAGGACACCATTGTGTTAAACATGTATGCATGCCATTGCACATGTCAGCAGATCACATGTCATACTACATGTGATTGTCAAGGTCATATGCCACACATCAGGCAGGTGTACTGTTAACCTGTGCTGGTCTACATGGTGTAACACAGGGATGTATGCTAACTACTACTATGATTGTGTAATTTGCATGCCTTCTGCTATGACACATGCATGCTGTTGTGTGCAACCCAGGGATGTATGATAACTACCACTATTATTGTCTGGGCTGCATGCTGTCTGCTGTATCACATGCATGTTGCATGCCTTCTGTCATATCACATGCATGTTGGGTGCCATAGCATGTGTCTGTGTGTCTATGTGTGTGTGTGTGTGTGTGTGTGTGTGTGTGTGTGTGTGTGTGTGTGTGTGTGTCTGTGTGTGTGTGTGTGTGTGTCTATTGTATAGATTGTAATGTACAGTTCTTGTCTGACCCTCACAGGATTTGATGTAGGTGCATTCCCCTGCTGTGGTCCATCTGATGTTAGTGTCCCCACAGACTCTAGCAGTGATGAAGAACGTATGATTGAGGCACAGGCATGGTTGTCAGGGGCTGAATCTGTGCCATTGGTTGCATTCCACCTATTTCCCTATCATCCCTGCACAAAGTTCTCATGCCAACACATACCCCATCACCAGTGGCCATAGAGGAAGGACAGTTGGTGTGTGGTAGCTTAGAACAGGAAAGTGTGGAGGCCATGGAAGGTGTGCCTGCATACCATGGTGTCAGCCAACTGACTGGTGATGCCCCACACAGGCATGTGGCCCATGCTGCTCGTAGGAGGACCTCTGGCCAACATGACCCTGCAAGACAGAGCGCAGCAGCTGGTGTCATCAGATGCATGTTTCAGGCTGTAATGGAGGCACAGGCACATGCTGAATGGCACAACAAAGAAGGTCAGAGGCTTCAGAGGGCTGCTAACCATTCTTTAAACAACAACATCCAGGCGATGGCAAATGCTCAACAGCAGATTGCTGAAGTTTTGGATAGATGATTGGGTGACATGGTTGGAGTCCTTGATCGTGGCATGACAATCCGCGAGTGTGAGATGTCTGTGCTGGAACATCTGGTAGGAGTGAGGTGTCGGGCACATGGACGTAGGCCAGCCACATCACCTGTTGCAGGTCTACGTAAATGAGCTACCTCACATGCTTGCTCCCATAGTGGCGGTAGCAGCAGCAGTGCAGTTGATACTCTGCTGTCCACACCAGGACACAGCAGGCCACGTGCACGTGGCCCTGGATGGTCCCAACAGGGACATGGTCCAGTGGACATGTGTCTTCAGACATTACCCAATCTGCACCTCTGCCTGGTAGTGCCCATGCAACCCCTGGCAGGCACAGGTCATGTGGCCATGGCCAGACACCGTGAACTGTAAAACCTGGACTGTACAGTCTGCAACTGTCAATAATACCCCTGTGTAGGCCAGACACATGCCAGAACTGTGTGCATACATACACGCACACACCAGAAACATATGTAGGGCACCGCAACACACACATGCATAATATCCATACACGCCCAATGAGATCAAAAGCCCTAACCCACACACACGATGTCATCCAATGGTGCAGCCTAGGCCTCTGGCAAACATCAGCCTATGCATATGATGATGCCTGTGCCACATCCCTGTCATCCACACCATCGGTGCAGGGACATGCTCATATGCTCTGATGCACAGGGTGAACAGACTAGGGAGATAAGTGTCGATTACAATTTTTGTGTACTGTTGACAGGCAGCAGACATACCATGTAGTACAGGTTTAGAATGCATTTTGTACTGTTAACAGTATGTATCATGCGTAACAACAGTAACTGGATGTTGTTCTTGATGTTCTGCTTTCCTCCTTCAGGTCTAATTGCATGTGCCGGTGGATGTCAGTGTTTGCAGTTAGTGCAGACTACTCACAGGTATGTATGAAAATACCAACATGTACATTGTAGCTTCCACAACACAGTTAGAAAGTCCCATGTTCCAAACACGTCTACTGATCTACTGATCCAAGAACATGATAGCTGTGTATTAAGCTACTGTAGCTACAGATGTGACATCCATACTGGGTGACATCACAGATACAGTTACATGGAATGGGGAGGTAAGAGAGTGGTCCAGCTGATGACAAGGGTAGAGGCCAGTGGAAAGCGTGATGCCTCATTGGGAAGCAGTAATACACGTTCCCATGACAGGATGCGAACACACAACTACACCCACACACTCAGGTATTCACACACATGTATTCAGAGACACAGTAGCACACCTACACACTCACGGATTCACAGATACAGTAACACACACACACACACACACACACACAGTTGCTAGTGTTGAGGTGTGGACCCCTGCCTATGTGCAAATCATCATTACAGTACTGTGCACTTCCATGACACACCACAGAAATTACACATGTACAGGTAGTCAGTATGGCCTAAGATCAAGGACATCAACAGGGATCAGCTGGATGGAGGAGGGGTCTTATCAGTTCACTATGGTAACATACATCCTCACTCCAGGGACCAGACAGCCATACAATAACACACACACACACACACACACACACACACACACACACACACACACACACACACACACACACACACTGTGGCATTCACTATTGAATACATCTATGTCATGCACATACAGATACCTCACATGTGTGAGATACACACCCCTGCCTATGTCCTGCTTTCTACATTGCAGTCTGTACAGATGTCTACAACAGTGTACAGGAGAGTGAGTAACAACTGAGATGTATTCCCCACCATAAGTGACATATATGGGCACACACACAATCACACATGCCAGTACTGTGAATCAAACACCTGCCTATCTCATGATACATATGATAGACTTACAGCAGTATTGCACAAGTTAAAAAGTGTACTGATGCTTCCTTTTGCAACTGTGCTGATATATACACATGGAAGGTCTTAACTGTTACAGGTGTCAAGTGATTTACCTTCGGTGTCACCCTGACTACTGTCTAAGTTGTGTGTATTCCCCTTCAATTAACAAAACCATAGCTTAGCGGTTACACAGGTTATTGTAGGACTGCTTGTGACACATCTGTGAGCTGTCCTCAGCAAACATCCATCTGCAAAGATGCCCCACCACTTAGTTATGTCCACACATCTGTCCATACCTGAAGTACATCTTACCATACTTTCAGCATATCACCATATACAGTTGGCAATGTTGAGGCTGCATTTCAACTGCATGATGTACTAAGACACACGTCAACTGCAAACATCAGCAACTGCACACGCATGGTATCTGAATGCACACCACTGCATGTACATGTGTATAGGTCCTACATTCCTGTCATTTGGGCATGTTTGCAGGCATTGCATTTGGTGGGCATGTGTAATGACATACATGGCATATGGACTGTTGTATGATATGATAGGTGTCATGGGTGACCAGTACAGAGGGAATGCTACCTCTGTCAACATTGATATCACACCTTATGTACTGTTAGCATTCAGCAGCCATGGACCTAACTTCCATGTGCATGTGTGTAATGGCTGTAGACACCTGTCTGCACAAAGGACAACAGCAGCTATGCTATTTACATATATGTTGTATGTGTGTGGCATGTACATATCCAGGGTAGGTACATGTATGTCATATCCAAACATGAGGGTGTTTACTGGTGTACAGCAACAGTCATCTGTTAATGCTGTAAATAACCGAGGGCCCCTGGTATGTGTACAGCTGAGTGGCTACAAACAGTGGTATCATTGCATTGCATAACATATGATGCAACTGTGTCAGTACATGGGTACTCTGCACAGTTGATGTAGAGCTAGGTACAGTCCACTGGTCAAAGGTCACATGGTGTTGTACTATTATATGTCCTACCACATGTGTGGATGTGTTTTGGTGGTCCGAGGGCATGGTGGTGTCTGAGGGTTACATCCTAGAATGCAGCTTCTGACACTGTGACCTGCACCTGACTCATCTGTGATGTCTTTTGTGGGAGTACTGGTCAGCACATGTGAGTGGCCTTTATGCATGTGGGGACACCACCACCTGGAGCAGTCTGTACCTGTGTTATGGCCACATGTCTGGTTCTGAGGTATATGGTGGTAGTGCTATTGTGCACTACAGAGCCTTCAGCCAGGTGTTCCTCACTGCACAGATGTCAGTATTCCCCATTGTTGGATCTACACTGAGCAGCTGTGATTACGGATGCTACACATCTAGCACTGGTTAACATAAGCATACAATGCAGTTGAACTCTAGGTGTCAGGGTGTTATCCTGTGTTTAGGATATTTGACTTAGAATGGCACTATATGGGCAAATGCAACCTAGGTATTATCCCCACTCCCTTGACTCATGGATGCATGTGATATGTGACAAAGGCCTGTCTACTTTCAGTCATGTCATTCCAGAAGGACAAACACTGGACAACCTCATAGTTACAGCAGGACATTAGCTCATTGTGTTGGTCAAGCAATTGCCACTCCTAGCAAGCCATCACTGCAAGTGGTAGTATTGTGCTTGGTATAGAATGGTACATCTAAGGTGACGGACAGCAGCAGAAGCTGTGTAGAAGACCGGTGTCAGATATATGTAGTGCAGCATTCCTGCTAACGATGTCAACTACTAACACTGGAGTCCATTACAATTTGTTCTTTATGTCTAACTGTAATAGCATGGCCACTGTGGCCTTCTGTGTTTAGAATCAGAGTACATCCCAAACCCCTGTGCTACTAAGTCTATGAGCATGCCCAGTATAACTTTGTGTAGGTGGAGACATAGTGCATTCTGAACAGCCCTGTGCTACTAAATGTATGAGCATGCCCAGTGACACCTTGTGTCGGTTATGTGCCTCTACGTGTATGGGCATGACCATTGTAACCCTGTATAGTGATAGTAGTTGTCCATTCCACAGATGGGCATACTCCAGTTCAGGATGGATTCCTACTTTAAACACACAGGTTCACAGGTATGTACATCTTACCTGCCAGCATCCCAGTTGATGTCCGCATTCCTAGGAGGTCATAATGACAGCCTTGAAATGTGTAGTCTCTGTGGCATGACTCGTAACTATGTAGTATTGTAATAGTGATCTGTAGATAGGCAGGTGTTCTGATCCCACCACTGGTGTGTGTGTGTGTGTGTGTGTGTTTGTGTGTGTGTGTGTGTGTGTGTGTGTGTGTGTGTGTGTGTGTGTGTGTGTGTGTGTGTGTGTACATCTCCATCTGCCTGAGGACAGAATAATGCTTTTAGACTGCTCACATTCCATACAAGTCCTATACCCAACTTTGGCAAGGCTGATGATGTCACCCATCTGGAAGTACACCTCTGGGAGTGCTGTGACCCAGTAATCTCGATAGCGCATTCTGTAACTGTGTAATGCTGTAGTGTAATAAAGTAGTTAGATCGGTGTTCTAATCCCAGACTTGCTGTGTGTGTGCCTCCCCATCTGTCAGAGGACAGAATAATGCCTTTAGACTGCTCACACTCCATACAATTCCTATACCCAACTTTGACAAGGCTGATGATGTCACCCACCTAGAAATACACCTCTGGGAGTGCTGTGACCCAGTAATCTCAGTAGCACATTCTGTAACTACGTAATGCTGTAGTGTGATAAAGTAGTTAGGTCAGTGTTCTAATCCTAGACTTGCCAACTGTGTGCGTCTCTGGCTGCCTGAGGACAGAATAATGCTTTTAGACTGCTCACACTCCATACAATTCCTAAACCCAACTTTGACAAGGCTGATGATGCCACCCACCTAGAAATACACCTCTGGGAGTGCTGTGACTCAGTAATCTCAGTAGCACATTCTGTAACTGCATAATTCTGTAGTGTGATAGCATAGGTCTGTGTTCTAATCCCAGAAATGCTAAGTGTGTGTGTGTGTGTGTGTGTGTGTGTGTGTGTGTGTGTGTGTGTGTGTGTATGTGCGTCTGTCTGCATAAGATAAGTACAATGCTTTGCAGAGTATGCACTCTCTGTACAAATCACAGGACCACCTTTGACAATCCTGTTGTTGTCACCCACCTAGGAATACTCCTGTAGGAGTACTGTAACCCAGTATTCACTGTAGCATGTACCCTAAATGTGTATTGCTGCAGTGTGATATGGTAGGTAGGGGTTCGAATACAGGACATGGCAAGTGTGTGTGTTTTGCTGTCAGAACCTGTGGAGAGGTGGCTGTGAGGGTCTAACCACTGGACATGTTGGGGAGTGGATTTTCTAGTTTTCCTATATGGTGTCCATCTTATGACACATTGGCCACCTCACGAGGAGTACAGATGTCAGTCAGCCATGGGACTGTGTTGGTAAGCCATACCCCTACATCTGGCAAAATGCCTGGTGAACAAAGTATGCAGCCCTACTAGCAGCCGGTATATGTCCTGCACCCATGTGTCATACACAAACACACTTGCCTAGGATAACCCTCTATGTTGCTAGTACCATGCACATTGATGACAGATAGTAGGCATGGTGTGAAGCAAACTTCACACTACTCAAGACTGGTGTAGTATCCTTCAAGGCCCCCGAGCCAGTGGAAACCACAACCCAAGCTGCGGAAGCCCTTACAAATGCCTTCTACGAACACCTCCAGGACTGCATGGATCAGGCAATCCCTAATAAAACAAAGACTCTTTCCACCAGGGGCAAACGTCCAGTCTGGTGGACCCCAGCCATAAACAAACTTTACAATAAGAGGAGAAAGCTGTTACATGATAGAGCAAAATCCATAAAAGAGAAGACACCTTTGATCATTATTAGTAAAAAAATACGAGCACTCATAAAATCATCCAAGGCCAACTTTGAGAGAAAAATTGCCATAGATTCAAAAGACAAACATAAGGCCTTCTTCAGCTATGTTAGAAACCTGGGTGGAAACTCCCAGATATGCTCAGAATTAGTCCAAAATGATACAAAAATCACTGAACCCACAGACATTGCCAACATACTGGCAGACAGGTTCAGTGCAAACTTCAACCCCCCCCCAAAAGGAGAGATAACTATCCCAGCGGAGTGTAGCCTCCCAGACATCTCAAATGCGCAGGTGAAAGCTGCTCTCTAAAGCTAAAACACAGCATCAATGGGACCGGATGGTGTCCCCGGCTGTGTGCTACACGAACTCAATGAGGAACTAAACCACATAAGGCAGCTGTTTAATCTTAGCCTTACCACAGGATACGTGCCCAAGGAGTGGCATACGGCAACTGTGGTCCCACTCCACAAAGGCGGTGTCTCTATGGACCCTGGTAATTACCGCCCCATAAGCTTAACAAGCCTGGTCTGCAAAGCTATGGAGAGGATCATAATGGAACTCATAAACAAAGACATAGGGGACTTGCAGACATTGGACCCGACCCACTTTGGCTTTGTCAAGGGCAGATCATGCCTTTTGAACTTGGTCGACTTCTTCGAAACAGTCACCAAGGCCATTGATGAGGGAAAGGCAGTCCATACAGCCTACCTTGACCTTGCAAAAGCTTTCGACACAATACCCCACTCGGGTATTATAGAGAAACTTACCAGCTTAAATGTAAACCCATATGTCACAAGATGGGTTGGAAACTGGCTAAAGGACAGAACCCACAGGGTTAGAGTAGCTGGCACCATGTCAGACTTCAAGCCGGTCACAAGTGGTGTCCCACAGGGCTCAGTCCTTGGCCCCTTGTTGTTCGGCATCTACTTCTCAGAAGTACAGGCAAACATAGGAGGACTATGGCTGACAAAGTTTGCAGATGACTGCAAACTGGGCACCATAGTGGAAAGTACATCGGACACAGATATCCTTCAGAGGGGTCTCACGGAAACTGATAGCTGGTGCCAGAGCCATGGTCTGAAGTTAAATGCCAAAAAATGTATAGTCATACCCTTCGGGAAAAACAAGGTAACCCCAAGCTACCATATAGGTGGCAATCCACTAAGCACAGAAGAGGTTATCAGGGACCTGGGGACCTAGGTTGACAGTGGCCTTTCTTTTGACACTCACATTGCTAAAGTGGTTAGAAAGACCTTCTACATTGCCCACCTGATCATGAAGGGATTCACATCCAGATCAAGTGAGGTCATTGTTCCCCTGTACTCTTCACTTATCAGACCAATGATCGAGTACAATGCCCCATTCGGGATGTATCTCACCCGACACCTGCAGCAATTGGAGAGACCCCAAAAGTTCCTCACCAAAAGGATAAAGGGACTCCAAAATCTGTCATATGCTGCCAGACTGAAGAAACTACAGCTCTATTCAGTCGCATACCGTCTGCTCAGAGGTGACCTGTGCCTGACATACAAGGTAATGTCCAACCCGGAATTAATGGACATGCTCCACCTCAAAAAATCCAAATCTACCAGATCCACTAGAGCAAGCGACTTAAACCTTAGCATGGATATAAATAGGACATGCTGAAGGGATAGATTTGTCACCCAGAGACTCCCTATGCTGTGGAATAAAATCCCGGTCCATGTGAGGCAGAGCACCTCGCTGGCTCTGTTCAAGAGAAATCTTGACCGGTGGATGGGAGATCATAGGTTTATCCCGGGAATCATCTCTGTGTCACTGCTGGACAGAGGCACAACAAACTAATGGGCACAGTATTTTTTAACATAAGGGGTGTCATAAGCCACAAAACTCTGGGCTAGGCTTATAAATGCCTTAGGGCAAATAGCCTAGTATAAACCTATGAACCTATGAGAACATGGCACCCTGTACAATGGTACAATAGGCACATAATTGTGGACAATGTGCCTTCACTAAGTTCCTCACTGGATGCCTGCAACATATGTGGTGCCATCAAATGTGATCCACAGAGGCCATACAATGCCGTACACATGTCATACACAAACACACTTGCCTAGGATAACCCTCTATGTTGCTAGTACCATGCACATTGATGACAGATAGTAGACATGGTGTGATTGCAGTGGGCTGCAGAGAACATGGCACCCTGTACAATGGTACAATAGGCACATAATTGTGGACAATGTGCCTTCACTATGTTCCTCACTGAATGCCTGCAACATATGTGGTGCCATCAGATGTGATCCACAGAGGCCACACAATGCCGTACACATGTGCCCTGTATGGACCAATGCCACTAACACCAGGGAATACCTGTATCATGCTATCAATGCAGGTGCAGGGTCGACCTGCTGACTATAAGCAGGTTTCGCCACACCAGGACAGTATTGGCATATCGGGGATAACAGTCTGTGTACACAACATGTGCCTGCCAAACCAGGTACACCTGTACATGTCACTGTACAGTATTGTGGGACATGCACATCTCAGGCAATGTCCATGTGAAGGACTATCAAACACAGACATGGCATGCATTGCAAAGCTATGGCCATACACAATGGTAACCAGGATGTCAGGGCAGATCATGCAGTACCCATCTGTGTGGGACATTGCAGACACTACACCCCTGTGCCACACTGCACACCATTGTCAGGTGGTGCGATGCCAAGGATTACCCCTCACCCAGCCTTGTACAGCCATCTTGCTCAGCCAACCACTACATACCCATGAAGCAATGCATACATGCATGTCAGTACTGGCAACTTGTGTCTGCATGTGGGTTATGATGTTCACAACCACAGTCACTCCCAGTATAACCCTCGATGGCATACCAACAGATGTCAAACACTTTCACATGCTGTAGCCCATAGAACCTCCAGATATCCCCTGTGGTGCATGTAGTCCTGTGCATTACTGCAGTGTGGCAAACTAAGTAGTTAGGGTGTGTATTTGTTGCCCTGGCAAACAGTGTCAATGTAAGTCCATTAGAGAATGAGGTTGTGGTGACAATGGCATCAGTTCACATGGACGGCCATGTGTGCTACACCTAATGTATGTCTGCTATATCTCTGTTGCAGATGTCTCTCACCTACACATATGTATGTTCTTACAGCACAGCAACATGTCGGCTTTGTGGCACATGTAGTAACATGCACATGTAATAGTAATGACTAGTTAGTCAGGGGGTTGACCCCTGTACTGTTAGATGTGTGGCAGATGATGCTTAGGGTTTAGTCCCCAAGCCCTTCTCTGGTGTACTTTGTCTGCCTCTCCCACACACTCTCTGGTGGATGTGGAGGTGTATCTGCTCAGCAGCAGCATGTGTATTTTAAGTGATGGACATGATCAGGTGATGGCCTCTGCACCTATTGCAGTCCTTCTCTAGCTGATTGCATGTGGAACAGCTGTGATGGTGCTCGCATGGCCATTTGCATGATAAACACAGTACATTATCTAGGAACATCATGTTGGTGTTTGGCCATGACAGTCACTGTGAGTGGTACCTGGATGTGGTGTTTTGAAATGGCATCACAGATGATATCTGGATGTTCCTCAAACATCATACACAGTGGGAAATAGCCTAAAGACAGGAGGGTGATATGCCACACATGACTACAGCATGTAAGTGTAGCTATGCTGCATTGACTCTACTGCATGTTTAACATGTTGTGTGTGGTAATGGTTATTCTGCATGTTTTAAAACAGACATGACAGTGCTCTGTTCATGAGGGACCCCCATCTGTAGGGCCATCTGTGGACTGGTCAGTGTGTGGAACCATTTGCTTCCTGTGTTGCACATTGAACACACATCTGTGCACAGCAGGAGCATAGTGTGAAGATTGCAGACAGTACATGGTGATAGGGATGTGTTATTGCCATCGCATCCCTGACTGGACATATGTCACATGAAACAGTGGTATGACAGACACTGTCTGGAGTTCACAGTGACAAGCCAATAATGAACAACTGTTCATAGCTGCAGTCACACGTCTACACATTGTACAGATGGCATGCAGTATATATGCATGTGTTGTGCTCCCTCTGCAAATGTATACCATCTGTTGTGTTGGGTTGATTGTGATATCTATGCATACTGTTGTAGAATGTTGTTGTCTATTACTAAGCCATATCTGAGTTTAAACTGCAACACCATAGGCTGTATACAGGGTTGGGAGGTCCCGGCTGAACCTCCTACCCCACTTCAGCTGACCATGGCACTGGGCACCAGCAGATCTCGGGCCCAGCCTTGGACCTCAACCTCTGTTGGCTCTGCACCACCTTCTGGTGGTACCCCCACTGAGGATGGGGCATGTCCCCCCTGGGAGCAGCGCCAGACAGGAACATGTCTGCTGTCATGCGGTCCTGGATGTGGTGTGTTGGGGGCTCACTAAGGGGTTCTGAAGCCAGATACGCAAGCTCAAGGGCAGGGTGTCACATTTACAGGGTGAGGTTGCCCCTCCTGGACAGCCCCCAGCACTGCCTCCTTTGCAGCTGTTTTGGTGCAGTGGCAGCTGCCCATGGCTGGGGACCTCTGTCCCACTGTTCTCATGGGCTTGTGAATGCCGAACACCCATCCCTGTCTGAGGTGTATCCCCCCACATGTGTCAAATACTGACCCTGTATGCTGTCTGGTCTGTGATCCTACCCTACCTATCCTCCACGGGCATACCTACTCTCCTTCCCCCACATCCCACTCTCACCCTATGGAAACATAAGGCCAATCAGTTCCTAGAACAACATCTGCCCTATGCATAGCTGTCCATTTTACACACATGCCCACTGGACACATGTAACCCTTGTAATATGCCTCATAACATACTACTGTTATCCTCACCCCTGTCCCTCAGGCGCACGATCCTGGTATGCACATCACTCCTAAATGGTCCAGGTATATGTGATATAGACGACCCCATTGTACACACAACACTACTGGTCCTTCTATGGTTATCCAATTTACCTTTATCATGATGATGATGTTGCTCACAGCACCTAGCAAGAATACTGTTCTCACATAATGATTGGACAGGTACTCTTGTGTTAATGTACATTACATGCACAGAATGATGTATACAGCCAATGTACAACTGTTTGCATGTATGAATGACACGTCTGTCTGAGGGAGTCTTGATATTACATAGGACAACACCACTGCATAATACAGGCATCACTGGTGTTTCGCTTTTCATTTGTTTGTAATGCTTTGTTGCCACGTGGTATGTTCCTGATATATCTCTATATATGTATGTACCTATATGCTGGACATAAACACTCACATATACATCTACATGATGGGATACATTCCTATACTGTTGAATGACTGCGCTGTATGATATGTTTGTGGTAATGTCCGTTGTCTGTATATCTGCCATGGTGTATTGGTAAATCACATTAGCTGTGTGTGCAGGGTTCTGGTTCTGAGCCTTGCTGAGGCCGTTTATTTTGTTGCAGGACAGAACAAGGCCATTGGATACGGAGGGAGTAAGGCACATTAAAGCAGTTGTGAGCGTGTGTGTGTAGGTTTGCATGGTGTTAAGCAATGCTAACCTCTGGTTGCAGCTTCTTACACTCAGTTAGCCTCTACATTGCTTTACCAGTGCAATACTCACATACTGGTAGCCAAACAGGCTTACACCCGCTCGCTCCCGCACTTGCAAATGCGCTGACATTGGTGCTTGCATCTGACACTCACACCCCTGGGTGGGAGCGAGGACCACAATATTATCTTGTGATGCCTATTACATTGGATTACATGCCTACATTATTGGGAATGGCTGCTCATTAGGCGACGGCATGACATTTGACTGTACGGAATCGGTGGCCTGTCCAGTGTTTTATTCATATTATTTGTGTGTTCCTCTTACAATCTGCACCCATCTGGCTGATACATGGGAATGGAGACTCTTCAATACAGACAAGTAATTGGGTTTTAGGACCCACATCCATCAGCCGAGTCATGCTACCGCATACCTATTATTTTATTATCTTTCTAAGGTAGTCAGTGGAATATGTGCCTTCTGTCCCTTTCAGACCTCTCATACAAATGGGGAAAAATGAACACTGAAGCAGAGATACTGCATAACAGCATCAGGGACACATTTAAAATTTTGGTGCTATTAACCTGACACATTGACAGACCCAGAGCATATGTATTCATACACATTGTCTGAGGTACATGTTGTTTAGACTCTTAATTGTTGTCATTATTCATTATGTGTAATCCACCACCTTTCTTCCTAATATCACTAGTTCTAGGAGGGTTTAAGTGGGACAGAGTTAGATTCTGAGTCATAATCAGGGACATCCCTGGTAATCGGGAACAGTTCAAAGGCATGGTCCCTATGTGCTCCCCAAATGGTTTACGGACTATCCTGTACATGTGCTCTTAGGGGTTGGGAGGTATGGGCATCAACTATGCCCACATTGGAATATTACTTACATCCATGGGGCGGTCCTAATATGGCTCTGCCAGCCAGAACCTGCATGCCTAGGCCTGTAATCGCATACCCATAGTTCCCTCACCTGCCACTCCTCTACAGCACTCATCCTTACTGTGGGTGCAGGTGGGGTATAAACACACCACTACACACTGCCCACTCTCCCCATGTTGGGACACATGTCATACATTGCGTCGACCCATGTGTATCAGACTTGCACAACCTACTGGTCTGTGTACATCTACAGCCTGATTTGATAAATCATTACCAGGACTGGCTCCCATCATTAGTTTTTGGTGTCCCACAAGGAACATCGATGTCTATGTTTCAAGTGTAGATCTTGCAGGTCTCTCCGACTGGTAGTATCCTGACAGTGGTCTGGGAAGCAGTAGTGTGTTTACCTTTATTATGTGTCTGTATGTCTCACCGGCCTAGCTGGGGGGGGTGATGCTACGTGTTACACGTTTGTTTATTGGACCTTCCACCACCATATGCACGGCCTGTGAACATATATTACTCATAAATGCTGTATCATATCCTAGCTATATACATGTGTATATTTACTGTAACATGTATATTATATATATATATATATATATATATATATATATATATATATATATATATATATATATATATATATATTTACATTAATATATACAGATATATCTGCATATGTATGCATACATGTATATTTATATCTTGCTGTACATATATATATATATCTATATATATATATATATATATATATATATATATATATATATATATATATATATATATATATAATCTAACGACATATGGGTCTATGGTTGTCTGCATATGTATATATTTATATGTGGGTATGTATCTGTATTCCTTCTCTGTATGTATACATTCGTACTACGGTGAGGGAGAGGCATATCTCTATGTCGCTATGGGTAGATGTACACATACATAGCTCTACATATATATGTCTACATCTCGTTATTCTGTTCTTTGCCATATAGATTACACTTTGCTTTAGTGGGTCTCGCAGTGGGTGTGGCTGCTCGTTGGGTGACACCTCTGCCCAATGAACACATTTGCTTGCATCCCTAGGGCTGTCAATATTGGCCAACATCAGCCAACACCTGCACACCTAGACCCATAAGTAGCTATCCATAGTTCCCCCACCCATGCCTCCTCAACAGCACCCATCCTTACTCTGGGACTTGGTCAGTTCTGGACACACCACTACACGCTGCCCACTCTCCACTTCACGGGACCAATTTCATTCAATTGTCTCAGCCCATGGGTCATCAGGGTTACCCACCCTTGTATTCCGAGTCTGTATACACTGCGGACAAAATGAGCGGCCTATCACCTTAGTATGGTTTGGCAATTTTTGGTGTGTCCTGCAAGGGATGCTCAAGTCTGTGTTCCATGATTAGAATCCATGGGTTCACTGTGTACCCCCCCCGGTTGTATCCTGCCTGTGATCTGGGGAGCAGTGGACACTTTACATTGATTGCGTGTATACTTCCCCGTGTCCAGCTGTGAGGGGGGGGGGGTGAAAGGACATGCTGCGTGTGTCATGTTTCCTGCCTGGGCTCCTCACTTCCATTGGCCTGTGAACATATGTCATTCCTGTGTGCTGTTTCCTATCATAGCTGTATATCTCTGTATATCTAAGCGCACACAAACACACACACACACACACACACACACACACACACACACATATATATATATATATGTATTTATGTATGTATATATGTACATATATACATATATGTATGTCTGCAACCATATATATATATATATATATATATATATATATATATATATATATATATATATATATATATATATATGTATGTCTGCAACCATATACATATGTATATATATTTATATATATATATAAATATATATATATATGTGTGTATGTCTGTAAACCTATACATACCCTGCGCATATGCACTTACACATGCATAATGGTGTTTATATATGCTTCACCTGCATACTAGTGCATTATTCATTATGCCACTGACACTTCACTCCAGTTATCTTGTAATCGGCATTTAGCACATTATACAGCAGACAGATGTCGCAATATGTTCATGTACAGATTACCGATGGTAATTGGAATGTGATACAGTGTGATTCGGTACGAGAATGTCAATTCATTAGGGGGTTGCTCTAACAAATGCACTATTGCTGTGCTACTCCATATGCATATATATACCCATATACCCATGGCTCCTGGTTCCCCAAACACACCACAATACTTCCCTAACACTGCTGTCATCCATTCTTCTGTCGAATTTGCTATGTATCGACACCACTACACACTGGCCACACCCTACTCCTATAGAGCCATCCCATCGGTTTACTCACTCCAAGTATCCTCAGACTTCCCATACATTTAGTCCACAAACATTGGTGACATGAGTGACCAGAGGAATACTATTTGCAATTATTGGGCTGCCCCACATGGAATACGCATGTGTTTATGTTAAGATTAGACTCTGTACTTTATTACATCCTTACTCCTGTTAACATGACACTACAATTCATTAATATGTATGACTATGCGGTATCACACATGTTACACATGGGAGCCTAATTATGTACATGTTCAGCGTATTTCTTTTATATTTATATTTATATTTTATGTATAAACATACATTTGTATGATAGTCAGGGTGTTCCTATCGTCATCTGGATTTAGGCTTGTCCAAGTGGGGACCAGGACTGCCCTGTACCTGTTTGAAAGTCAGACTTAGCACATGGACAAAGTTAGTTCCACTGTTAGCATTCTACCTGTGGTTGGAGATGCAGGAGGTTTGCTCAGCTCTGGGCAGCTTGATATGACACCACTAAATACTACGGGGGGTTCCGCTGCTCTTTGCCTTCACATTCATTATGAATGCTTTGTTGTGCCCATGTTCATTCTGTAGATGTATGTATATATATTTATATATCTATATATATATATATATATATATATATATATATATATATATATATATATATATATGTGTGTGTGTGTGTGTGTGTGTGTGTACATACGCATGCATATACATCTACATGATTAATTACTTTGATCATACTGTTGAATGACTGTGCTGTCTGCTATGTTTTTGATAACATCAGAGTTAGGTATAACTGCCGTGGCTTAGTGGTAAATCACATTGATTGTGATGTGTAGGGTCCTGGCATCGAGCCTGGCCAAGGCGGTTTATTGTGTTGCTGGGAAGAACAAGGGCCGTTGTACAAAGGGTGAGTAGAACACTTTTCAGCAGCGGTTTTCCATTTAACCGCCGTTTCCCATCATGCAAACACCTTCTGCATTCTTACTGTGATACGTCACCCCAGTTCACATTTCAATTGTATTATATCGTTATACAGCATAAAATTGGCAAGATATGCTCGTATATGGAATACGCGTCATAAATGGTGTGTGCTGCAGTCGAACCGGCAACGTCTGCTCGATAGGTGGATGCTCTAACCAGTACACTATTGCTGTGCTGCTTCATTTGCATGTATAACCATGGTTCATAGTTACCAGAACAAACACAGCACAACATCACTAACACAGCAGTCATCCATTCTTTGGTCGGAAATAAACCACACCACTACACATGCACAAGTCCCTACTGCTCTAGACACGTCCCGTATGTTGGCTCAGTCCAAGTATATTCAGACGTCCCAAGCTTATAGTCCTGGAACATACGTTCATATAATGGCTCGTCCAAATGGTGACTGCTTTATTGTGACCATGTTCATTCTTCATGGATATTTATATATATATATATATATATATATATATATATATATATATATATATATATATATATATATATATACATATGTATATATCTGTCCGTACATACACATGCATATACACCTACATGCTTATTTACATTTCCCATATTGTTGAATGACTGCCACTTACCATCACGCATACCTGCTTATGTCTGCTTTAAAGGGCCTTAATCACCCTATATCCAACTGCCATTATTGTGGGCATCATATGAAATTAGCAGCCCTTGCATGGCTTGGACCCGGGAACAGGAACACTATAATCACTGGTTTTACCATTAAACCATCCGTGATGCATTCTGTATGGATGGTAATTAGGACATATGACTTTACTACAGGCATTCCACAGTACTGGCAACAAATGTGACAGTCGGTTGGTGTACATATGTATAGTACATGTTACTGTTCATATGTTTCTGAGAGGCATATGTATACATTTGCAAGTATACATATTTATGAATAGGACACATACTTGACAACTACTTATATGCATGTATGTGTGATGTGTAACTATGCAAATATAAGTATGTACATTTATAGATATATGACTACATATCTGGAGTTATACATGGCCATGTATATGAACAACCACATATGGGAGGTACCTGTACCGTTTGTATACAGGGTTGTGTGCATCATTACAATGAGGAACCTGGATGGGGTATGCAATTTGTGGACATGTACTATTTGGAAGATGACTATGGGGAAGCTTCATGGAAACATGTGAAAGGTATATATTCCTGATAATGCACGTGGGGAGATGTGCATCACATTCAGGTGTTTAATCCTGGGTCATAGGTTCTGCATGACTGGCTGGAGGCTGAGCACGGTTGTGGGCACCTACTGCTAATGCAACTTGTGTCCGGATTTCTACAGGGCTGGACATCATGTCGTGCCACCATGTCTAATCTTTAGAACAGACACTTATCCCATGAGGGATGTCCAAAAATTGTGGACACCAATGACCCCAGTTCTTTTGGATTTACAAAAATGAGGGAGGGTTATACATGCAAGGGATACCTAGTTTGCAAGCCTGAGATTGCCTAGGGTGAGACTGCCTACTAGATGTGGGTAGGGGGCACGATGTGCAGATATGGCTGCGCCAAGCTAGCAGCCCGAGTATGGGTGGTTTTGGTGGATGTTCAGCAAGGGGGGTGTGCTGTGGAGGGGATGATGGGTATTCAATTATGTATCCAGGTGTGTTGGGGTTGGATGGCTCAGTTCAGGCCAGGCCATTATGTGGGTGTGGGCTGGTAACGTTTCTGTACATGTGTATCGCACATTTTAATGTTCATATGTTTGTGGGATTGTGTTCTGCAGTATGACGTGTCAGGGTGTATTGCAGATGTGAATGTATGTTCTTTGGTTTCCTTTCTGATTTACGCACTGCTCCCTCGTACACCTCCAGTTCACCTATTGTACATCCGACCCAGTCTCCCCTTGGTGAATTATTACATTACCCTTCACCCCTTCCCCATATTCCACACACACCATCCATACCTTCTCTAGTTGATGGCCCATGGCACAGACAACAGAACACATTGCATACTCTACATGTCTCTGGTACCAATATGGTTGTGAGGACAACCCTAGCATATTCGATCTTCCACATGCTGCACTTCATGCACATAGGTACACTCAAATACTTATCTTTCATGACATGGTAGGTAGACCCAGGTAATACCCATTCATCTTTGGAGCGTCCAGACAAGGATGACTTGGACCACGAATGGGCAGATATTGAGCAAATGCTCTGACCATTGGTAGGCTTGCCACCTTTTCAAATGGCCAAAGTGGGACATTTTCAGGACACACATCAGATTTTACAGGCCGACACATATCCACAGTCAGTACAAAGGATAGAACTTTATTTTTATGCCTAAATGAAAGCTTATTCTTGTAGTGGTTTGGTTGCTTATTCTGTTTCTTGTAACATTTAGGTATTTTAGATACAGAAATAACTATTTTATGGAACTATTATATAAAATATGGGGCATAATTATGTCCTACAATCGCAGGACATTTGCCGTTTTTAATATTTTTGGTAAGGACACAACTGCCCAGAGAGGGACTGTCCCTCACAAAGTGGGACAGGTGGTAACCCTAACCATTGGGCTATGCTTAGCAAAGGGCAGCGCGGCACGCAAACACGCTGTGTTTCATTTTCACTTGGTATAACAATCAACACTACAATGAAATACAGGCACGGGGTTTTAAATGTCATTTGTTCGAGGGATGGCTAACGCAGTCCTTGCGCTGAGCTTCATGAATCCCAGGGGTTGACTTTTTCTGGGAAAACTGATTCTGTGCTGCCATGTCGTTTGCCAGTCGCACACCATAAAGTTAACTGTAGTGGTGTTGTTTGCCATTTGAACAGAATTAAGTTATAACTACGTAAATATTTTCCACTCAAAATCACTGTGACGAAAGACAATTCAGTGACACACACTTCTCAAGTAACTCACACAACATATTTTGGCAGGAAAAGGGCTTGCAAATGAGCTGCTTCTCTGGCTCCAAATCTGGTTGCAATAACACATACGTACTATATATATATATATATATATATATATATATATATATATATATATATATAGACAACAAAAACTACTTCCTACATAATTCTCCAATCTTAAACTAAATCTTGATCAATCCAAATCTGGTTGCAATAATACATAAGTACCATTTATATATATATATATATATATATATATATATAGAGAGAGAGAGAGAGAGAGAGAGACGACAAAAGCTACTTCCTACATAATTCTCCAATCTTAAGCTAAATCTTAATCAACAGTTTCTAATAAAAGACATTTAAACCTTACCCATACATTAGTAACATTCACTATTTCAACTGTAACCACTTGCCTTTGTTTTATCGGTTATGCTAGGATATTCAAACTACTGAAGGCATGTGGTCGAACGAAAGGGTCGGCCATACTGCCAAGTTCTCTTATTGTAGTAACAGTTTGGAGGAGGGTGTTGGCTATATTTATAGGTTAGATGCAGATGTGTCTTTCCAAGAGCAACAATGTTACACTTGTTTATGTTTGGGTGTACAGGTAAACACTAGGCTAGCTGCCTTATGGGCCATTTTAAGCTTAGCCAATTTAGGATCAAACTCTGTACATTGTGGCTGTAAGGTAAACACTTTACTATTATGACAATGTTTAGTCTTAGCTCTTTTATATGCATACTTCTGAAGTTTACCTCATTATTAGAAATGCTTTTCATTAAAAATTCCATGTTCCGTACAGTTCCACATTGAAAGGCTCTGTCACACATTCATTGTCAAATTTCTTTTAACTGACATCCATGGTAAATAATAGTGAGACATGGGGCCAGATTCCAAAGGAGCTGTTCTCAGTGTAAGTAGCTTACTTCTGTGTAAGGACTATCTCTAAACAAGCTTACACTGGGAGCCAGATTCCAAAAAAAAATGCTCTCTGTGTAAGTGGTCACTTAGACTATGAGCATGCCTTTTGAAAGTGGGCCCATTAATTCATCAAAACAACCTTTTATAGGCATGAGGTAACAATTTTAATCAACCTGTGAGCTTCTTAGCTGAAATTGTTAGAAAGTTGCCAATAAGTGTTCCACATGTTCCCCATTCCACATTATGAAAAGTAGTACTCCACATTTTGAAGATTGAAGGTTGAGAGCTATAATTCTGTTTGCCCACTGACAGCTTGTAGCATAAAGGCAAATTATATTAGTTGTAGATTTATATAGAAAGCAGCACTTGTATAATTACCATCGCCTTTAAGTAACAAATCTAAATAATTAATTTGCATTTTATCAGTTGCATGAATACAACTCAAAACAAACTGTTTAATTTTCAGTTCTGAGAAAAATACATTAGCCTATTGCATGTCACATTGGTAAATAAATGAGAGGTCACCTATAAAGCAGAAATAATATCAAACATTCATTTTAAAAAAATGTTGTACATATAAACATTCTCCCCCGGATTTATGAAAGCTTGCATGTAGTTCAAGAAGAGTTTAGGAGCTCACGCTGGCAATATGTCTGCCATGCTATCCAGGTACAGCCGGCAGGGGGCGTGCACGAGAGCTGCTAAAGCTACTCTTGCATGGACAGCGTCATGGTATGCAAATTACCCCATTTGCTGGTGAAAGCCATGCAAATAAGGTAAATTTGCGATCCAGGAAACATTAACCTGTCCGTGGAAAATTAGTGTTAGCTGCATAAATGTACTCCGTTAGTAATGGAGTACATTTCTGCAAATAACTAAACGGAGCTATGACAGCTCCAAATAAAGGACGCATACAGTTGAGGAAGCATTCCAATGGCCAAATATAAGGCCATTGGCATTATATAATGTTTAAAAATATAATAATTTAACTTTTTTCTTTCCCCAATCTCCGATGTTTAAGCATAGCGCAGCACCGCGCAAATGTGCGGTACTTATAAAAACAAGAAAATAATTTAAAAAAAGCCAAAAATAGGCATTTTCACTAAAAAGCTTATTCTGCCATGCAGGTGAATGGCAGGCTGAAGACAACATGGCCACTGAGTAGTGGTTGCTAAGGGGGGAAGCTCAGTGTGAGAGATGTAACCATGCATTACTAGGCAATCCTATGCAAATGAGGATAAGGATAGTGAATCCCAATTTTCCCCAGCATGTGAGGCATGTCCCAAGGGTGTAAGAGTAGGCATAGGTGAGTAGAAGACTAGAATATAAATTACATCATGAGGGGGTGTGTCAGACAGGCTGTAAGCTAATTGGTCAACAGTGGCTTGTGTTTGCTTTGAGTTGCTCAGGATTGCAAGAGGCGTGCCTACATTTGTCCTATTTGAAAACCTCAAACCAAAGGTGCACACTGTTAAAAGATAGGAAACTCCTTACAAACATGCACACATCATGTGCATGCGTGTGCGCGCGTTTGCTATCGTTTGCACGGCGCTGCCCCGGGCGGAAACAGAAAGGCAAAAGAAAGGAAAAGAAGTAGTAGAAAGTTAACCAAGGAGAACTAGCAGAGTTGCCAGGTGAAATATATCAGAATCAGCCAATTACACAGGCAGCAGACTAGCCCAGCCCAGCACTTTAAACTCTGCAAACACCATTCCCCCCTGTTTTTTCTCAAGAACTCTGCAACACTGCAGTATACGAAGAGGGAAAGCTTAAAAAGCTTAAGTCAGACAAAATGTTAGGGGCTGCTCTTGCTATCATAAACCAACATGTGCAAGGTGCTGAGGGTAGTGATGTTGTGAATGCTGCTGAGCAACCCACAGTGAGGAGATGGAGAAGAGTGTACAGACCCAGAGTAACTTACCAGGGGCTACATGAGCTGGAGATAGTGGAGCGCTATAGGGTGGACAGAGACCTCCTCGAGCAAATTGTCGAGCTTTGCCGGCCACACCTCATACACAGGACCAACAGAGGGGAACCCATCCCAGTGGATACCAAGGTATGTGTAGGCCTAAGAATCCTAGCTACAGGTACCTTCCAAAGACCAACTGGTGATATGATGGGGATTTCACAGACATCAGCATCCAGGGTACTCCACCAGCTCCTGGATGCCATGTCAGCACATGTCGATGATCACTTATATTTCCCCAATTCTTGTGATGCATTGGCCAGCAATATGCCTTTTTGCCACCAAATAGCAGAATACCCTGAGGTAGTGGGTGCATTAGACTGCATGCACATATGCATCAAAGCATCACCCGGTGAGTGGGGTAGGGTCTACATCAACCGCAAGGGCTTCCCCTCCATCAAATGCCAGCTCATGTGCGATGCCCAGGGCATAATAATGAATGTGTGTGCTGGATGCTCTGAAAGCTATCATGATTCTCACATTTGGCATCTGATCCAGCTGTACCAGAGATTTACCAATGGGGACATCCCTGAGGGTCACCTTGTGGGGGATGCTGGATATGCACTGGAGCCATGGCTGATGACACCCATCAGAAATGCACACACACCTGAAAAAGAATTCCATAATAAGGCACACGCACAAATAAGAAACATAATTGAGTGTGTGTTTGGGATGCTCAAGTCACGGTTCCGGTGCCTGGACACATCTGGTGGAGCCTTGCAGTACTCACCAACTACATGCAACCAAATTGTTATGGTATGTGCCATGCTACACAGTATGATCCTGCGGAAACAGCTGCAGCAGGAACAGCATGGGGCAGGGCCAAACAGCCCCCCACCATTGTCAAGGCCTGCAGAGGCACAGCGTGACTTGGAGGAGGAACAACCTGAGCCTGCCCCAGTAGGCAGAAGGAGGTATGCCCAGTATTCCCTGGCCTTGGCAAAGAGGCAACGCATAGCACATACACTGACTCAGTAGGAACCCTGGAAATGACACCTCTCTCTGACTCACACATACAGTAAAAGGGATGCCTAACTTGACAAACATGTATAGGGAGTGGACTATGTGCATCCAACATAGGCAGCCCTGCAGCACCACCTGAGGCATGAGTGTCCTATGTTAAGCAAAATAAAGCACTGATAAGCACATTTTACCGGTATTGAGCATATTTAAATACAATTGGGCGTAGCTGCGCACCGCGCTAACCAGCGCAGTATCGGGCAAAGTTGGGCAATTTTGGGCAAAGTCGAGCAAAGTCGGGTAAAAACGCTCACACCTGCTTTACTGTTCTTTAACCAGTCAGGTCTGCCCAGCAAGAAAATAAAAAGCAGTGACAGGGCTCGAACTCAGGATACTGTGCACTGTAGTCACAGTATTGAACCACTAAGCCATGACAGCATTTTACTGGCACAGATGTAACTTAAGTCACTCACACATACCAGTTGGGGGATTCACATACCTAACAGTCACAGCCAGCAGGACAATTGTAGACAAATGCAAACACAAACAAATTCTGTATCATGCCCTCTGAAGAGGCATATGAGTAACCTTCCCTCAGGCCTATGCAGACAGATAACAGCAGGCCAGGCAGTGTGATGTGGGTTGGGTAGGCTATGCAGTCACAAACTAATATGTGTGTAATTGGAAGCTAAGGACTGTAGTACAGTGGTATGCTTCAAGCCAGTATGATAGGCAACAGTACAGACTGAAATGGAGAACCTGACATAGCAGTGCAGGCCTTGCAAATGTGTATAAGTGTCAGGTGTACCCCTCATCCTATGTACACCCACAGTAACAATCAGGTGTGCCCCCCCTGGGTAGAAATGTACAAATAATAGCTGTCCCCCTGTATGTAGAAATGTTGATAAGTCTATGCAAATTGACTCATGGAAGCTCTGCAGGCACAGCGTGCCTCCTGTCGATGTACAACACAAAGGTGAGCCCTGAAGTAAAAACCAACTTGAATTTTCACACACATATATAGTATATATATATGCCCATAGTGGGCATGCTCACACACTTAAACGAACAAAGCAAATGTCAGTCAGCATATTGAAAGGTCATAATGGGCATGCTCACACACTTAAGCAAACGAAGCAAATTTCAGTCAATAAATCCAAAAGAAAAAAAAACAAACCACGAAGTAACAAAGCTCGGCAACACAGGAACCAGAAGCAATATGTAAATGAAGCCACTAATTGCTTTAAAGTACAACCACTGCTTAGTCCTTTCCAAAACAGTCAACATACTGAAAGGTCATACTGAGCATGCTCACACACTTAGGCCATGTCTGAATACAGCAGTGGGCCACACATACCTGGCAGTTGCAGTTCTTACTCTAGACACGTCACTATTCACCAATCCTGCCTTGTGCACACAGTGATATGAAAACAGACCCATATAATATATTGGACCCCTGTCATAATCAAACTATGTAATACAAGTACTTAAGTTGTTTAAAGAAAGTGAAAATCCAAAGATCAATAAATCTCTGATCAGTATCATCAAGAAACAATGAGCACTCCTAACATTATCCAAGCCAAGCTCTGCCAAAGATATTGCCAGAGTCCATAGAGAACAATGAAGCTTTCTTTAGCTATGTTATAAATATTAATATAAACTCATATATGTTCTGAGTCAGTGCAAAGTGTAAATGAATACATGTACATGACTGACATTGCCAACATCTTGTCAGACAGGTTCATACATATTTACCCCCCTCTCACTGACAAAAGGGACCATTACCATACCTGGAGATTGTGAAAACTCAGAAATCACATATACAATGGTTAAACAGCTCTATCCAAACCTAAAAACATGGCGTCTATGGGATGACATGGTGTCCCTGGCTGTGTCATATGTGAACTCCAAGACAAACAGACCCTGCACCTGAACAGTCTGTTGAGACTCACCCTCTGTACAGGATATGAAACTGTTAAATGGGTTACAGCAACGTTTGGCACACTCCACAAGTGTTTGTGGTCAACAGACCATGGGGACTATTGTCTTATAAGCCTAATAAGCCTGATCTGCAAGGACATGGAGTCCATCATTATGGAACACATAAACAGAGCTATTGGGAGCCTACAAACACCCAACCCTACCCATTTTGGTTTGGTCAGGGGCAGATCATGGTCCCTAAACCTGCTAGACAGTTTTCAAGGCAGTTACCTAGGACATAAATCAATGAAATGAGCTCCACATGGAATACATAGACCTTGAAAAGCCATTTTCCAACATCCCACACACATGTCGTATCCACAAAATCAACAACTTGTGCATAAACACGTATGTCATCTGATGGATTGCCAACTGGGGCACAGATAGAGCCCACAAGGTAAGAATTATGGTCTCCCTGTTGGACTGTAAACTAGTAACAACTGCTGTCCCCCATGGCTCAGTCCTGGGACCCCTCCTGTCTGGTGTATACTTTTCAGAAATACAGTCAAACACACAAAGGCTATGGTTAGCAAAGTTTGTGGATGACTGCAAAAAGGTTGCCATAATCAATGTTTATGACAACAGAGACATCCTTAAAAAGGGTCTCAGTCAGACAGATGTGGTGTCAAAATTATGGCCTCGACCTACAGTCATACAAATACCACATAGGTACCAACACCTTAAATATGGAGGTAATAATAAGGGATCTATGGACACATGTGGATAGTCATCTCTACTTTCAGAAACATATTCACAAAGTGGTTAGAAAAATCATGCTGTGTGTTCCCACAAATTGCCAAAGTCTTTGCATGTAGGTCAGAGGAGGTTCCCTCTACTCATCAGTCATCAGACCCATCAGAGAGTACCATGACACACTTGCGATGAATCTGACTAGGCACCTTCATTTGCAGGAAAGACCACTGAAGTACCTCAACAAGAGGATTACTGGCCTCAAACAGTTGCCCCATGCAACAAGACTGAAGTAACTCAATCTGTACTCTGTTGCATACCGTCTACTCAGGCGATCTCTGCCCAACAGACAGGTCCATGTCCAATGCAGAACTGATGTACATGCTCTATCTGAAGTAAACCCAAGCTCACTGTGCCACATGCTCTAGGGATATAATCATCACAACAATAAATAGAACATGTTGGAGGGATACATTACTAACTCATAGACTTCCCTTGCTTTGGAACAGGCTCCCAACTGACATTAAGCTGAGTCTTTCACTGACACTCTTCCAGAGAAGCCTTGATGAGTGTATGTGAAACTGAACTGTCACACCATGGATCACTTCATCAGCTCTACTACACAGAGGCATAGGGAACTAACCCCATGTGTGGTGAAAGCTGCACACTCTGGCCATACTAATATATGCCTTCAGGCAGATAGCCTATTATCTACCTATGTACCTATATATGTAGCGGGAACACAGTATAATAAGCCAAAGATGGATGGGCAGAGATGTGTGTAAGAGGGTGACCATGACAGGGAGCCATCCAGGACTGTCCCACCCAGCACACATCCCAATGGCACAAAAGACATGAGGTGCACATATCACCCACTGTACATAATAGCCACCAGTATCTGTAAGCATTACAGTGTATGTGGTGCACATGCCTGCTGTACAACATGGCTGTACAATGAAGTACACATCTACTATCTGTAGACATGTACCTGTCACATAGGTTCATAGGTATGTAGTAGACTATCTTCACGAAGGCATATATTAGCCTAGGAAAGTTGTGCAGCTTTCACCACCCAATTGGTTAGTCTCCTAAGCCCTAGTTCTAATAGTTAGTACCCTAAGCCCCTTTCTAATGGGGCAGCTGATGTGATCCCTGGTGTGAATTGTCTGTTTCACATCCACTCATCAAGGTTCCTATTGAAGAGTGTCAGCGTGGGGCTCTGTCTGATGTACATTAGGACTCTGTTCCACAGTAAGGCAAGTCTCTAGGATGGTACTTTATCCCACCAGCTGTTGTATTCATTGTTGTGATGAGGTTCGTATCCCTGGAGTGTGTAGTGTGACTCAATTTTGTTATCCTTAGATGGAGCATGTTCAGCAGTTATGTGTTGGACATGGCTCTGTATGTTAGGCAGAGTTTGCCTCTGAGTAGGAGGTACGCAACGGGAAACAGATTTAGTTTCTCCAGTTGTGTTGCATAACACAACTTTTTGAGGCCAGTAATCCTCTTGGTGTGGTACCTCTGTGGTCTCTCCAACTGCTGGATATGCTTAGTCGAGTACATCCAAAATGATGCATTGTACTCAATGATGGGTCTGATGACTTAAGAGTAGAGGGCCACCACTACCTCTTGTGATCTTGATGCAAACCCTTTGTTGATCAGGTGGGCCACATAGGATTTTCTAACCACTTTGGCAACATTGTTGTCAAAGGAAAGATGACTATCTAATTGTGTCCCCAGATCCCTTATTACCTTGTCAGTTTATAGGGGGTAATACCTATGTGGTAGTTTGTGTGTACTTTGTTTTTCCCAAAGGGGATTACTATGCATTATTTTGCAATGAGCTTGAGGCCATGATTGCGACACCACACATCTGTCTCATAGAGTCCCTTCTGGAGAATATTTGTGTCATCCGGGGAATTTATTATGGCAAACACTTTACAGTTCCCAGCAAACTTAGTCAACCACAACCCTCCTGTGTTGGCATGTACTTCTGAGAAGTCTATAACAAACAGGAGGGGCCCCAGGACTGAACCCTGGGGGACACCAGTTGTTACCGGTTTAGAGTCTGACATGTAGCCAGCAACTCTTAATTTGTGGGATCTATCTGTGAGCCAGTTTGCAATCCATCTTGTGATGTATGCATTTATGCCCAGGTTGGTGAGTTCATCTATGATACCTGACTGGAGAATTGTGTAAAAGGCCTTAGCGAGATATAGGTAGGCTGTGTGGAGCTCCTTTAAATCATCTGTAGCCTGGCTAACTGTCTCAAAGAAATCCACCCAGTTCAGGAGGCGTGATCTGCATTTGACTAAGCCAAATTGGGTGTGCTCAACTGTGTGAAGGTTCCCAATGTCTTTATTGTTGAGTTCCATTGTGATTGGCTCCATTGCCTTGCAGATCAGACTCGTCAGGCTCATAGAGTAGGAATGCCAAGGGTCTTTTGTGGCCCCACCCCTGTGGAGTGGGAAGAACATTGCTGTGCAACATTCTATGGGTACATATCCTATAGAGAGGATGTAGAGAGAGGTGTACGTATCCTTGATGAATATGGATACATCCCCGTCCTATGTGCTATGATCCAGGTCCTGATGCTGGAAGGTATGGAATTAGTAGTATCCTGGTAGTGCTGGTATGCTCTCTGGAGCTTTGAACTAGGTTTCTGTTACTGCACAGATATCAATATTCTCCACAATGAGGAGTGCCTTGAGTGTATGCATTTGGAGGCTGAGACGTCTGGCAATGAGTAGCATTTAGCTCACTTTGTGGTCATTTGTGTTGGTTATGGGGGTTGGTTTGTCCTTTGAGCCTTGCCTAAAAAAGGTAATATGGGGACAGCAAGAGCCTTGGCCAGTATTCAGAAGCATAGGGGTGGCAGGTGCAAACCATCTCTAGCGAAGCAACGGAGCTTGTCTATCATGTCATCACAGGCAGACAGAGACTGGATCCCCTTTGAATGACACCAGAAGCTCAGCCAATTGTTGAAGTTTATCATCTTTCTGTTATATTGCAGTATCATGTAGGTGAAGGTAAGATGCCACTCACGGTCAGGGTCATACCAGCCTGGGCTACATGATCATAGAGCTACTATATATCTCTTGTCATGTTGTCCTGGGAGGTATGTCTGAGATCATTCACACTGACATGTAAAAAGACCGCTTCATATATGTACCTGTTCTGGAGTGATGTAAGTGCTTGTGTTATGTGGCGGATCATAGCACCTGACAGACAACTGACAGTAACCTTCCCCTTGTCCAGCCTAGTAAGTGGAACATCTGTGTGCCTGACTATGGAGTCACCTATTACTAGTGTGTTGGGTATGTTGTTTTGCCTTAGGACCTGTTGTGAGGCACACTGCTTTGGTGTATTATGAGTTTTCTGGCGTGTGCTTGGAGGTGCATGTTGCTTGCTTGTCTGCTTAGGAGGACACTTTTTCTTTTTCAGATTAATATTTGTATTCTCTGAGTATGGTAATGTGTATTTATGTGTGTGTTTTGCTGGTGCTTATATTGTAGGTCTATGTGAGACTGTTGGTGTTGTGGTTGTATGACCCTACTCCTCTTGACTGTATTGTCCAGTATTGGGTTGACAGAGCTTAGCCACCAGTTTGACCCTGTGTGTGCCAGCATGTGGTGCATCAACCCATATATGATATGGTTATGGCCTATGCATATAATACACTCACAATACACTTAGTATGATAAGCCTGCTGAGGTTAGCAAATGTGAAGAACCCCTTTGGGCAAACTGTCAGCGATTAATGTCTGTATTGCATCCTGTAACTCCATATTGCTTGCTGAAATGTAAAAAAGTACTTAGTTTGGAATAAGAACACCACACTTGCCAACTGTGTGTGTGTGTGTGTGTGTGTGTGTGTGTGTGTGTGTGTGTGTGTGTGTGTGTGTGTGTGTGTGTGTGTGTGTGTCTGTCTCTCCCTGGGGAGAGAGCAACCTTTTTGGAGACTACTCACACCCCTTAAAAGTGATATACTCATCTTTGTCAAGTTTGATGATGTTACCATCCTACAAATACACCTGTGGGAAGATGAAATCCCAGTACTGTGTATAGTACGTTTTGTAAATGCATGCTGCTGTAATATTATAATATAGTGAGGTAGGAGTTTGTATTCTGCACTTTCCAACTGTGTGTGTCTGTCTGTCTCTCCCTGTGGAGGGAGTATCCTTTTTGGAGACTACTCACACACCTTAAAAGTGATATACTCATCTTTGTCAAGTCTGATGATGTCACCATCCTGCAAATACACATTTGGTAAGGTGAAATCCCAGTAATGTGTATAGCAAATCATATAAATGTGTATTGCTATAGTATCGTAATGCAGTTAGGTAGGAATTTGAATCCTGCACTTACCAACTGTCTGTCTCTCCCTGGGGAGGGAGCAACCTTTATGGAGACTACTCACACACCTTAAAAGTGATATACTCATCTTTGTCAAGTCTGATGATGTCACCATCCTACAAATACACCTGTGGGAAGGTGAAATCCCAGTAATGTATATAGCAAGTCGTATAAATGTGTATTGCTATAGTATCATAATGTTGTTAGGTAGGAACTTGAATCTTGCACTTACCAACTGTCTGTCTCTCCCTGGGGAGGGAGCAAACTTTTTGGAGACTACTCACACCCCTTAAATGTGATATACTCATCTTTGTCAAGTCTGATGATGTTACCATCCTACAAATACACCTGTGGGAAGATAAAATCCCAGTGCTGTGTCTAGTGCGTCGTGTAAATGCATATTGCTATAGCACCATAATCTAATGAGGTAGGAGTTTGAATCCTGCACTTGCCAACTGTGCGTGTCTGTAGAAAGCAAACCTTTTGGAGACTACTCACACCCCTAAAAAGTGATATACTCATCTTTGTCAAGTCTGATGATGTCAACATCCTACAAATACAACTGTGGGAAAGTGACACCATAGTAATATGTATAGCATGTCATATAAATGTGTACTACTGCCATATCATAATATCACTGGGTAAGAGTTCAAATCCTACACTTGCAAACTCTGTCTGTTTGTTTCTCCCTGGGGAGAGTGCAACCTTTTTGGAGACTACTCACACCCCTTAAAAGTGAAATACTCATCTTTGTCAAGTCTGATGATGTCACCATCCTACAAATACACCTGTGGGAAAATGAAATCCCAGTAATGTGTATAGCGCATTGTGTAAATGTGTCCTGCATTAATATCATAATGTAATGAGGAAGGAGTTTGAATCCCACACATGCCAGCAGTGTGTGTGTCTGTCTGTTTCTTCTTGGGGAGGGAGCAACCTTTTTAGAGACTACTCACACCACTTAAAAGTGATATACTCATCTTTGTCAAGTCTGATGATGTCACCATCCTACAAATACACCTGTGGGAAAATGAGCTTCCAGTAATATGTATAGTATGTTGTGTAAATATGTACTGCTGTAATATCATGATGTAGTTAAATAGGAGTTTGAATCCTGCACTTGCTAACTGTGTGCGTGTTCTGAGTGTGTGACACCGTTGGTCAATGTGGAGTGGGTTTTGATTTTTCTAGTGTATTACATATCACAATGACAACTGTATGTGCATAACACATGTAAGGTAGCTTTGGGCAAAGCCATATACATACATATGACCTCAATTTTTTCATAGGTGGGTACTATGTTTTCTCCATGAAAGCATCTGTTAGCCTTGCCAGAGGGTGCTGGCACTTTCCAGACCTTAGGTCACTTCTGTATGCTTGTGACAAGCTTAGCTACTGCAGAGATCTGTTTCACTTCCACTCATCACGGTTTCTATTGAAGAGTGTGAGTGAGGGTTTATGCTTGAGGTATTTTTGAATCCTGTTCCAAAGCAAGCAAAGTCTGGTAAAGATGACTAATCATTATAGGTGTGCAACAGCCTCTGTGGATCTGCATGCAAACCCTTTATTGCTTATGTGCGCCACAGAGGGATTTCCAAAACCCTTTGGTAATGTGATTATCAACGGAGAGATGACTAAACACATGGCTCTATGTACACATTGCTACCTGTTCCACATTTTGGGGGCTACTACCTATGTGGTACTCTGGGGATACTTTGTTTTCTAAAAGTGGATAACTATGCTTTCTTTGGCTTATAGCTTTACAGCATGATTTTGACAGCATGTATCTATGATACCCTTTTGGAGGATGTGTGTGTCATCTCGAGAATAAAGTATAGCCCACAGTATGCATTTTCATCAGACATAAGCAGACATATCCCTACTGTGTTTGCCTGTACCTAACAAAGCTATATGCCAAACAGGAGTGGTCCCAGGACTGAGTGCAGGTGAATACCACTTGTTACTGGCATAGAATTGTACATGGGGGGCTGCAAATGTTACTGTGTGTCCTACATCTGTGCGTCAGTTGTCAATCCATCATCTAACAGTTTATGGTCAGTCTGTTGAGGTTATGTATAATACCAGAATGTAGGATGGGTATGAATTGCTGGGTAAGCTATAGCTTGGCTGTGTGGAACTCCCCTCCCTCACCTACAGCCTTAACTGGCTTGAAGTCTACTAGGTGTAGGAGCCATGATCTGGCCTTTAGAGAACCTAAGTAGGTATGGTGCAGTGTTTGCAGGTTCATAATGTCTTTGTTAATGAGTTCCATAATGCTGTGCTCCATAGCCTTCCAGATAACATTTGTCCGGCTTATAGGGCGAGAGTTTCCAGGATCTGTTGTAGCTCTACCCTTAATCAATTTATGTTAACATTTGCACCGGGTGTGACGAGGGTGGACAGGATGAGGAATAAGTATATTAGAGGGTCAGCCCAGGTTTAAAGGTTAGTAGACCAAGCCAGATACGCAGGATTACATTGGTTTGTACATGTGCTGAGGAGGGATGCAGAGTATATTGTGAAATAAATTTTAAGGATGAAGCCACCAGGTAACAGGAAAAAGGAATGCCTAAGATGAGGTTTATGGATGTGGTGAGAGAGGACATGCAGGTGGATGGTGTGACAGCACAAGATGCAGAAGGCAGGAAGAAATGGAAACAGATGATCTACTGTGGCAACCCCTATTGGGAGCATCCGAAAGGAGAAGAAAAAGAAGAAGTTGTAGCTCAACCCTTATGGACTGTGAACACCATTACTGTGTATCATTCCACAAGTATGTAACCTGTGTAGAGGCTGCATCTGAACAGAGTGTTTAGGTGAGTGGTTACTTCATATGTCAGCTTGTGTATGACATAGCCAGGGACACTGTCCAGTACCATTGCCACTGTGGTTTGGACTTTGGTAAAGAGATGTTTTAACTAGAGTGTCTGTGAATCATCAGGTTTTACATTCTTCAGGTCTGGAAATGTGGTCCTTGTGTAATGACAGGGTGGTGAAATACGCATTCAAACTGTCTGACAAGATATTGGCAATGTCATTCAGATAAGTGTACTTTTTGACCATTAACATTAACTCTGACCCGATCTGAGATTTCCCCTCTAGATTATATACAACACTAATGAAAGCTTTAGTGTGGTCTTTGGAATCCTTGCCAATTTGTATTTTGAAGCTTGCCTTGTATGATTAATGAGGGCTTGTATTTTCCCAATAATATTGACCAGAGAGTTTGTCCCTTCTTGGTATGTAACTCTTTTTTGGCACAACTTCACACCTTCTATTATATATTTAGTTTATGGCAGGGGTCCATGAGACTAATGCACTTTTACTGTATAAGTGAGTATTTCTTGTGTTTGTGATAGCATGGTCCATGCAACTCTGTAGGTGAACAGTGTGCATTACTAAAGGATTATGCAGCTGGGACAGTGTTGACCTTAGTAATGCAAACCAATGACAGATAGCAACAACAGCATCACCCACAGCACAGTGTCAACCCATGTCATACATACACATGCGTACTCAAGTTCCAAAATGTGTGTAGTACAATGCATACTGGCCACCAACAGAAACTATGGAGTGTTAACACTGGTCAATACAGGGCATGTCACCCTGCCCATGTATCCAATATGCATGTACATGCAGACAGTGCACCTCCGCCATGTTCACAAATGGACACCTGCAAACCTGTGTGGCACACACCCCACACTTACTGTCCACTGTATAACGCATGCTGACACAACTATACACATCAACCAGGTGGCACATGGGCAAACAAAACACAATTGGAATAAACACTTGTGAAAACAATACAACGTTGCTAATTACAGCTTTAATGCATCATGCCTGATCAGCTAAACCTTCAAGGATATCATTATACTTTACTGCTGACAACATGCTACACATTCAACCATTGCTATACTTTATTAAAGTCCCCCTGTACATTAGCACCATGTTAGCCTGTTCCTGCATCAATGTTAAAGATGACAGGAGGTGGCACAGGTTTCATCATATGCACAGGGTGTGTTGGTTTGCCAGAGGCCTACCCTGAGCCATACAATCGACATGTGAGTGTGAGTGTGTGTGTGAGGACCATGAGTACTGTTATGGGCCAATGTTTATGTCATGTGTGCAGGTATGTGTTTGTACTAGGTTTCTGGTTTATGTTTGTGTGTCTGCATGCACACAGTTCCAACATGTGGCTGCCATATATGGGGATTTGTGAGATAGCTACAGACTGTACCTGGCAGGCTTTACAGATCACCATCTCTTGCCCTGGATATGGAACCTGTGCCTGGCAGGGGTGCTGCAGACAGTATCAGGTACTTATCCAGATTGGGTATTATCTGAAGAGGTTGCCAAATGTCCACTGGATCCAGGTCCCTGCTGGGACTAGCCAGAGCTACGTGCATGTGGTCTGATAGGATGGTCTATGGACAGCCCCCCAACATTGCTGGGGCTGGTACTGGCACTACGGGAGCAGCTGTGACATGCTGGACGTCCACGGCGACTTCCAGCTGGTGATGATGCTGGCATACATCCACGTCCACATCTCAACCATCCCGCACTGTCCTAACATATGGACATGACATTGTGGAGGACATCCAATGTCTCACCCCAACATCTATCAATGACCTCAGTGTAGTTACAAATGGCACCTGCTAGGTCACAGATACTGTCATTTACAGAGGTGTAATGAGCCCTCTGTGCCCTTAGCCCCTGTCTGGTGTGCCACTCCATTCATGTCTGTGCCTTCATGACAGCCTGGAACATGCGTGTGGTAGAAAGAGGTGTGGCACATCTGCCAGGGGCATGATGACTAGCAGTGCTCTGACGAGAACCCCTGAGCATCTGCATATGTGGTACCATTCCAGACATATGGCTATGGCTGCTGTGTCCTGATACATGTGCCATAGATACCACACTGTCCTGGCCAGTGCCAACCGTACACTGTCCCTCAGCTAAGGGCAATGGTGATGATGGATGTACAGGCAGTATGACCGTGTGCATGGATGGGGTGGAGACCTGTGTACTGTCAGTTGGTGGCCCAGCAACAGACCCTGACAAACCTGTCTGTGCCTCAACACACCTATCCTCATGATCACTGTCTGTCTCAGTGACATCAGGTTACCTGCTGTACTCAACCAGTCCCACCTCGCCACCTGTGAGAGAAAAACAGTAAACACACTTTAAGACCTGAACATGACTTCAGACCACATGCACACATGCACACACACAAAACTACACTCCTCCGAAAAGCAGACACACAACACCAGCAATCACAGAACATACACAATAGCAGGTGATGGTGGAGTACAGTATCACAAGAAAAACAGTCATATCACACCTGTCAGCATGCAGGACATGTGTTGCTCAACAGCATGCAGTGCAAGTGTAGTCAATCCTTGTTACTAACAGTATACATGGCTTTGATGCATGTGTTTTGTTATTCAGTGATGGCCATCCCCCTGGAACACAATGCATACACGGACACAACATTGCTGTGCAGGTATTCATAACCCTGTGATGTACTGTGCACCATAACTCACAGTTGTACATACCATTGCTGGATGTGTATCTGTGTGTCAGATATGTATCCAATGCTGATTACAGCCTCTGTGTCGTTAGCAAATAATTGTGGATACATGTTAATCGTGGACACGTTTTTAGCACATTCATGATGAGTATTCACATAACATCATCAGTGGTGTATGGATAACTGATAGAATACCATTTGGCCACATACCCAATTGACGGTATTTATGGTGAGTGTAGATCATATTGTGGACATGCCAGTCTCATCCATGACATGGCATGCTAAAACACGACTGCATATTTAAACACTACACATACCCAATATGTGTCATATGACCTAGCCACTCAATAACATCACAAGACATATATGTGTCAGTTGGGCAAATGGTGACTGGTATGCATACTGTTTAGAGGTGCATATGTGTGCACACACATCATTATGGTGTGAAGCAATGACAGATATGTGTAGTACTGTGGTTACAATAACTGGATGGGGTATAGTACCATAGGCCATCATCATGAGGCATCAGGTAGTCATTCAAGGCTACAAATGTTTCACAAACCAGCACAAATCATGCTGTGCTGGAACTGTACTACCTTGGCTAAATTCACCATTTCACAACCAGTTGTTATGTGATTTTGTAAAGAGGCCATAAAGAAGCATTCCCTGCCATGAATGTGTAGTGTGTTGCAGAGTGTTTAAATTTCCCAGGATAGGCCTCTAGCCCTCATGTATATTCTGTGTAATGTGTGGATGATATTTTTGATACTGGAGTGTGTCATTACAGAGGGTTTGGGAATCCTTTATGTGTAGCATGTTAAAATGCTTTTTGTATGACATACATGTGTATGTTATGTGCATGTTGAGTATTAGCTGTGCCTATCCAATGGTCACTAAAGTCTAGCCACATTTGTTTGAGAAGGTCTGGGTATTGCATGTGTTTGAGGCTGCTAATCACATTAGTCAGATGTGTGCGCTCTTACACCAAACATGCACAACATGCATTAGGGGTAGGTGTGTTACATGTGTACATGGCCTACACCTTAACTATGACATGCACTTTTTATTTCCAATAATAAATGTAGAACGCACTCACCAGCATCTGTCCACTGCCTTGACGTCTCCCCAGAGGTACCTACATAGAGATGAGACAGTTTGTCAGTGGCCACAACTGTGGCATTGCTACAGTGTGTTTGCAGTCTTACAGTACAACAGTTTACATTCACAAGGCTACAGCTTATGTTCCAAATATTCAGTATTGCACAACAACAGACTCCACATCTTTGAACGACACACTCCACATCTCACAAATACATGATCTACCAATACAGATAACAGTAGTCTACAGATATGCCATGTTACCTGCATGCTCCATGTGTGCTTGCTGGGTGGCTCCAACCTCCATCATGGTATATGTCTGCTGCTGTTGTTGTTGGGCAGGTGCCACCAGGCTCATAAGCAGCTCCTCCATTCTGATGAGGGGGGGATGCTAACACCACCCCCTGTTACAAGCTGTTCCGTATGCACAGCAACAGCACACTGTTGGACATGTCGGAGAAGATCACTGCAGTGGTGGCGTACCTGCCCATATGTGCAGTTATGCAGGCCTACCTCATTGATCCTGTGGACAAGATCTTGCCACATTGCAGTATGCTCCTGTTGGTCCTGGCTGGTTTGTGAAAACAGTAAATGGTAGTGCTGAATCACAATGCTAGTGATGATATCATCTTCAGCCCTACTGTAGGTTGAGTTCCTGTGGTGTGCCATGATCCCTGGAAGACATAAATACAAAAATATGTCTGAGCAAGTCATATGGCACATTTAACATTATACAGTACAGATATCACTGAACTGCTTTATATATATATATATATATATATATATATACTTACATACATAATACAATATGTTTTACCTGAGCACAGATTACAATAATTACTCACACACATACATCTACATGTTGGAGTACATTTTCTGTAGTGTTGTATGATTGTACTGGATGTTATGTTTGTGAATACATATATGATATGTATATCTGAGATGGCTTACTGGCAAATCACTTATGCTGTGATGTGAATGGTTGTGAGTTTTTTCCTAGTAAATGCTTTTCATTTTGTTATTAGCCAAAACACAAAGGTCAGGGGCGACAGATGGAATAAGGCACATTTCAGCAGTTGCAAGTGGGTTTTCAGAAGGGTAAGAACAGCTTATGGAAGTTTAGCAACTTATAAGCTAACCGAGAATGAAACACTGTAACTGCCACTTATCACTGCTCACCCCACAACTGCTTGAAAGTGCCTTGCTCACTCTCTATCCAATGAACCATGTTCTGCACAGCAACAAAATAAAATCACTATATAAGGCTATAAAAGAGTACCTGGTACACTGTATGCAGCACAATGCACCACCTAGCCACAGCAGATATACATCAAGTTGATGTGTAAAGAAATATATCATCCATCACAATCAGTGTAAGGTCCAGTAAATGCATTAATATTATACCACACAAATTGTTAATGCCAAACCCATGGCCAAAATATGTGCACAATTGGGAATATAGGTCACATACTGCTGTAGTACACTATGAATGTTGCTAGATACACAGTTATATGTATTACCACACATGTGTCAAAGGACATGTTACAGACATACCCATACACACGTCAGGCATAATTGCAGGACACAAAGGTATGACAACCCAGATAAGCTTTCAGTGTATACTATACAGTACTGTGTGTCAGTACTTACACAACCTTAATCTTGAGAAATGTAATCTGTGATGAATACAGGGACCACACAAAACAGTAGATGCAAGCAATGCGGACATACACCATACTTTGCTGTACAGGCCCAGAGCTTCAGTTAGTACTACAGTACACACAGGATTTGCTTTCAAGATCGGTACCAATCAACAATCATAGATGTAGTGCTTTAGCCTCCAATGATACACCCTAGTTAAAACCAAGGGACTTAATCACACTGTATGCAATAGCACTTGTTCTGCCTAGCAACAGAATACACAGCTTTTGCTTGGATTAAAGCAAGGACCCAGAATACCATAAAATAAACAGTTTCCCTGTAAGCTATCCCACAGATACATATTTTTGATGTATTCACAAACATATTGACCATCACAGTCGGTCAACAGTACAGAGAATCTGTTGCAACAAGTAGATATAGGTGTGTATGAGTATATATACATATATATATATATATATATATATATATATATATATATATATATATACATTTACACATCCATTTGTCTTATATATATATATATATATATATATATATATATATATATATATATATGTGTGTGTGTGTGTGTGTGTGTGTGTAGGCACATATACAATTCACCTTTCATAGTGAGAATATCAATTATACTAAGGATGTAAGGTGTACAGTGATGTAATAACATCGCACAGTCTTGGGATAAATGCATTGAAGGTGTTCACAGCCCAGGTAGTTTTAGCAGGCCTTACTGGCTTCAACATTGCAAACTGAACGAACCACCCACAGTGTTTAACCACCACATGTCAAACACCAGCACTGTATGCTATCTTGTTTGTCACACACTAAAACCTACATAGAAATATGCGCATACTAACCTTCACCAACATATATATCCCCCCTTCTCAAACAGTTGCAATATTTCCCCTGCTCTATGCACATATACAGATGTGAATATATATGGCACATATATATTTCTCTGTATGTGTGTGGCATACACACACATGGTCCACACTGTTGTAAGTCCCTGGACCTCACAGCTGAACTGTTGGGCCTTGCTGCAACACAAACAAGTGTCACATATGAACACAGACTAACATTAGGGGGGTATATATGGTAACAGATGCTAGATAAGCATACTAGACTGCTACAGCACTTGCCATTGCTAAGCTGCACTTTAATATGACTATCATGCATGTGTTGTTCTGTCACACCCATGTTTATATAATGTCAGCGCTAATCCCCCCAACAGCCATTGGCCACACTACTGTACAGAACACAGATAACATGGATCAGATCTTTGACATTTAATACTGAGCTACACATTTCACAGGCATGTCCCACTGCCCACAGGTACACACAGTATTGCCCATAGCAGTAGTTAAGCAGAACATCTGTGCAGAAAGAAGTACCACTGCCACATATGAATGTTTCACATTATGTAGACTATTCTTCAATAACATCTACTACATGCCAGTAAATACATATGTGTCACATACCTTTCCTTTGTATAATTTGGTAATATTTATTTTTCCTTTTCTCTCTCTCTCTCTCTGTCAGTCTCTGCAATAGAGTAATTGAGTTTGTTGGCATAGATTGCAGCCTGCTTTTGTAGGAATTGCACATGAGCATGCGATTGTCTGTGCACCTATTAGTGCCCACCATTTGCTAATTGCATGCAGCCTGCTGTGTAGTAATTGAAGCAATCACTGTCATATTTACCCAGTACTATAAATTGCAGAATCATGTAGGCATGGCCCTTTCAGCTTTCCAAGATGGGGACCATCCTTGTTTGGTATGGACATCATTGTTTAAGACAGTAGGTTGGAATAGTTCTGATATCAGAAGCCAGGTGTATAGCCAGAGATTTACATTTTGTACTCAGACCTAATGTTGCTGCTTCCAGTACCCACTTGCCACTGTAAAAGTGTACTCACCCCTCAAAATGCTACCCCAAGATACATGGAAAGATGTACTTTCTTTTCAACTGTTACAATTAATTGCCATACAAAGCTAGTTATAGAGATGTATCCCTTTGGCACAAGAATTGTTTATAAACTGCTATACTGTGAATATTCATTTACACAGTTCTAAACATTTTGTGCTTTTTTAGTGTTGACATTATCACGAGCTGCTCAGAAAAAACTGGACTCATTTCAGTACAGTGAGTATGCTTACCTACATCCTTAGTAGACCCTGCACACACAGGTACATTTTACATTTGGGTAGGGTTGCAGAAGTACAGAGAGCACAAGTAGTATTGCGTGCATTTTATCTTGCTGGACTTACAGGGTTGCTGTGTACATGTTACTTTATCAAGGAATGTAGTCTGTCTGTGTAACTCCCAACTGTGGAGCTATACACATGATAGCCAGAGAATAGCCTGCTATGTTTTGTCTGTGCACCACACAGGTCTTTTCACCAATAGAGCAATGGCATTCTTACAGTTGGTTGCTACCAGTACATGGCTACATCCATTTGTATTTCAGTGTTTTATTCCTACATAAGGGTATGTTTCCAAAACTCCTTCCAAAGCTATTTGCACAGTGTGTAACAGCAGAAAGGCTAATATGTCTCTGTGTTTCTGCCTCTGCCAGACCTCTCAACCAATCAGGGACAAATTTGAACAGAATCAGGGAAAGCCAAGAAAAAATCAGGGACAATCAGGGATACTTTTAAGATATTAGTGCTATTAAGTTGAAACATTGAGAGAATCAGAGCAGATGAATTAATACACCTTTTCTGAAGTAAAAGAAGTGTATAACTCTTGATTATTGTCATTATTCATTAAGTGTAATTCACCACCTTTCTGCCCAAAGTCAGTAGTTTTAGGAGGGATTCAGAGGGACAGAGCAAAAATTTGAGTCAAAATCAGGTACGTCCCTGGAAATTAGGGACAGTTGAGAGGTATGACCTCTGCCCTAAACAGATATGCCAGTGTTTGTCCTGCAGTGATACTGTGTGGGGTTGTAAGATGATGGTGTAACATTTCCTGCTAGAATGGCTGCTTCTCTCTTTTCATAGTCATGTAATGTAAGCCCACAACTGTTGGTCAACATCCACAGAACAACTTGTGTGGTATGGTATTCCTAATTTTCCTTTACATTCACTCATTCTGATGCATGATATAATTATTTAAGCACCAATTTAATGCATATTTATGGTGGCTTAGTGGTACTTCATGTTGTGTAGTGTGTGCAAGGTCTGGGGTTCAAGACTTGCAGCGGTGTTTTATTTTGTTCCTGAGCAGAACAAGGGCCTTCACAGAGTGACTTAGGCACTTTTAAGCAGTTGTAAATGGGTTTGCGTGGGTTTGCATGGGTTTGCGCAATGGCTCGCATTTCTTAGCCAAGCACAAACAAGCGCAAACCTGCTCAAACCCGCTCACTACTGCTTAATAGTGCTTACTCCTGCTCTCCCCCATGCTAATTTCTTTGAAAAAAAGAAAAATGGGGAGATAGGAAAGTGGTGAAAAGGGGCACAATGAGGGAAAGACAGTATGGAAAATAGCTCGGGATGTTCAGGACGGGTGTAGGGGAGGTCCATAGCTGCCCATTTCTTCAACAGCAACAGCTGTGCATATGCAATAAATTTGGAGGTAGATATGAACCCTTCAACCCCTAAGAGAGGGATGAGGACAACAAAGTATGTTGTAATGCCAATTAAATAACATTTCATGTGTCCAGTGGGCATGTGTGCAAAATGGGCAGCTATGTATGGGACGGAATTTTTTTTTTTTGGGAACAGATTGCCCTTTTTTTTTTTCAGGTGAGAGTGGAATGTGGGGTAGGGGAAGAAGGTATATTTGGGGAGGTAGGTTGGGGAGGTAAACAGACAAGACAAACAAGATGCATACAGGGGTGGTATATGACACATGTGGTGGGTGAACACCTTTGACAGGGAGGGATGTTTGGAAATCACAGGACCATGAGCTCCCAGATGGAAACAGTGGGACTGAGGTCCCCACCCATGGGCAGTCACCACTGCACCTTCATGGCCCAGAAGGTGGCTGTGCTGGGGACTGTGTAGTAAGGGCAGGCTGACCCGTGAGTTGCGCCACTTGGGCCTCAAGCTGGCATAGAGGTTCTGCAACAGAACGTTCAATCTCTCTATGCACCACAGCCCAGACCGTACGAAGGGTGATAGGTGCCTCTCTGCCCACACTTGCACGGAGGGGGGCAAGCCCCATCCCCTGCAGTGCTTCCACCCAAAGGTGGCACAGGGCCAACGGAGGAGGAGGTTCCAGGCTGGGCACCAGATCTGATGGTGCCAGGTGCCTTGGACAGCTGAGGTGGGACAGATGGGTCCGCTGGGACCGGCCTTCCCATATGAACTATGTTTTGCAGAGTTTAATAAAGATATGGGTTAGTAACAGTCAACAGCATTCCCAATTAGTTATAACAGCATGCAGAAGTATTACCATTAACCCAACACACCAGATTTTCAACAGTTGAAAAGCAAGCATAACACATGCATATATAGAACAATAGTGGGCATTACAACAGCATGCAGGTTTAATTGATGGCAACAGGCCACCACTATTGTGGTATTTTGATAGGGCACATGCATAGAAATAAATGCAAATATTTATAAACCAATAGGACATATGTCCCAACAAATGTTTTGAGATCAGACATACCGATTGAGGTGTGGAATTGCATTTTTATGCACATACAGTAGGGTGGAAAAGGATAGCTCAATTAACAACTTATATATCCTTCTAGTTTTCACTACATTCCTATTAACTGCAGTTATATGTCCCTTATATGTATTATTACACTACCCAATGTCCTTATATTGTGCAATTGGATTTTGCTATATCATTACATACATGAGCTGTATCTTACATACAAACTGTCCAAGATGCAGATGTTACTGCAACATATTTTGAGAGTTGCTCACACACACACTACTGCTAAGATGGTACACTGACAGATCTACTTTCATATAATTATCTACATATGTTCAGGTGAAAGTATCAGTTATATGTTAACAGCTCCCTACATTTCTGGCAGCACACTGACATTTCTGGGGAACACAATACCAAGCTACTCATGTGCCAGATTAACCTGTACATGCTTGGCATGAACCAACAGTTGAGGGCTGTAAATATGCATAAAAGCTACTGGCACTCCCTTCATCCATGTTACATGTGCCTACACAAGTGTGGGTTGACACTGCTTAATGCAACACTACTATTTGTAGAATGCAACAGTACAACAACATATCAAAGAAAATGACACAGACGTACTCCATGAATCATACATTTATTAAAGGATTATTACACCTTTATTTATTGGGTTAAAAGACTTTTTGAAGGCCCTCTCATTTATTTTATATAACAGTACATGCAGAATAATTACTAACCTGCCTCATGATGCAGCCTTTGCAGCCTATCTTCATGGGCTTGCAGATTCATAGCCTGGTCACCTGCAGCTGTGAAGTAAATGCAGTGATATTGAGACATACCTATCCATAGTATAGACAAGCATGGCAATTCTTAATTACTTAATACAATGGCTACTTACTCAGTACTGGGGCATTAGGCATCGTACAGGATTCCTGGATCCACCGGTCCAGTTCATCACCCCTATGCCACTTCAAGTCAGAATAATGGTGCCTGACCTGCTCACCAGTCTGAGGAATACCAGTGGCACTGGTGAGGTCATGGGCAAGACTGTTCCAGGCCTCCATTTTATATTGGGTACCCTGGTACTGGCCCTGCAGGAGCCTTTCCTCATGTTTGTAGATGAGGAGCCAAACCATAATTTAGGACTCCTGGATACCCCAGCATTGTGCTCTAAAATGAGTGCCCTCACCTACACCAGCCATGCTGACTGCAGAAGGAAGTTACAACCAGTTATAGTAAGTATTCCCACCTGTGGAGATTAAATATGCCTCATTCCCTGCACTTATTTGTGATTGGCCAGTTTTGGAAAAGCTCAGATGTGGACACGCCTGCTTAGCTGATGTTGGCAATGTTTAAAATCCCTTTGATAGATATGTCTCTGTTGAAAGTGCATGTTTGTGAAATGTGATCATGGCTTAGTGGTTAAGTACTGTGACTATAGTGCACAGTATCTAGGATTCAAGCCCTGTCATTTCTTTTTATTTTCCTGCTGGGCAGACCTGACTGGTTAAGGAACAGGAAAGCAGGTGTGAGCATGTTTACCCGACTTTGCCCAGCGTTGCCCGCCGTTGCACTTTTTAGCGCCGAGTTGTGCGAAGGTAATCAGCAGTAGCATGTGGTGAACCTGTGTTACTCCTCCTTAGCATAGCGCAGCCACGCACAAATGTATTTAAATATGCTCAGTACTGGTCAAATGTGGTTAGCAGTGCTTTATATTGCTTAAAATAAGGTACTCATGCCTCAGAATGCATAAACATTTCACCCTCATATATATAATTCATGCACTACTAAATTTAACATTTCAATGCTTTTTACAAAACTTATACATAAAAAATATCAGGAAATGTTTTTGTATACAAATTTCACACAGAAAATGGAATGTGTAGTAGTGGGACTCAAATCGGGAATGCCTCCGCTTTGTGCAAAAGCTCTAACCACTATGCTATTGCTATGTTGCTTAATATGCATATATTTTTCTTATTATCCTCTTCTGGTGTCTAAGCTGCTGTAACTGTAGCTAAGCAATGGGTAAACCTGGGCAAACCTGCGCAACTACTGGGCAAACCTGCGCAACTACGGGCAGCTATATCGGAAGAAAAAAAAATATTATTTTTATTTTTTATTCTGTTAGTTGTTGAACATATGGGGGAGTGTAGTGTTACATTGTACACATGTGAGCGGACTTGCTCATTTAAATGTGAAGTTGCAGCATTTTTTCTTTGCAGGGGTGTGGATATTTGGACTGCTCAGCAGTCCAACACGCCCCCTAAACTCATCCATGATCCGTGTAAACTTTGGAGTTGAGGCAGCGCACCCTCATTAATATGCATGGCATGCTGCCATCATACTCTTACCCTGGTGCTTCCATGCAAGACTAATCTAGTCTTACATGGAAGATTAGTAAATCTGGGGGAATGTTTTTCGGCTTTTCCCGGTTAGGGGTCACTGCAGTGGAACTCCAGTCCGCTAATGTTTCCAAAATCATCTTGTACCAGAATCTCCCATTGTTGATGTAAACGTCAGACCAGGTCACAGTTACCCACATTATACTCTGTGACAAAATAATCATTTTTCTATTATTTTGCCTATCATTGTAAACATCCGTTGAATCATGGCTTCCCCTTTTTATGCTGTTGCCTATTTATATTTACACTTCTCCAGTATATCATTTTTACTATGTTCCGTTATAACCAATTGCTAAAAACAGGCAAGAAATATGTATACAGAAGTGTCAGACAGAATCCATGTAGTGGCTTCATACTGATTTGTGCAGATGTCATGAGAAGTTAAAACATGAACTGTACCTCAAAATAAAGCAGTAAAGTGCCTTTGTAATTAACAGTGTGTTTTTTTTGGGTGGGGGTCTATACTTTGTGGGCACTATCTCTGCTTAGTTTAGTAGGTTAATGCTATATCTTTTTGCTTTTTCTTCTTACCTTTGTGATTTTACATTAAGAAGGGTTTGTACTGCACTCTGGTGGCAGTAGAAAGAAGCCTAATGTCAATCTGAGCTTGGGAGTCACTTTAGAAGGCCCCAAGAATAATTTAATGATTGGCCTGGCAGCCCATTGTTTGTGTTGTAAGTTTCTCTGTTTGTATAAAGTCATAGCATTTGTGCTGCACTGCTCATTGTGCAGTGATAATTAGCAATGTCATTTACAGACACAAGCAAATAGAACTGCAATTTTCCCTATAAAACTACTTCTCAAAATGCCCTAGGTCTTGGTTGTGCACAGAGTGTTACGGACCCCCAATCCATGAGTTTGCTCTAAGATAGTCTTTAAAGAAATCTGTACTTACACAGCATCCAAGCTAGCCAAGCTAGCCAGCTGTATATCCCTTGTGTACCATTCCCTAGTGATCACAAAATAAGGATTTGAAACTATGGATAAGCATTTTCCAACTATCTCTGCAGTTAATTTAGTGGGTATGAGAATCCTAAAGTAATGTAGTAATTGTTTCATGTTTACTGACAACCACCTACTTCTTAAACAAACTGAGATGGTATGTGAGAGCTGCAGTTACACAGTGTCACTGGAGACAAGGCTCTCTCATACAAGCATTTGTAAGAATAAACAGGTTGTCAGAAAAACAAACACTACACCCGCCACACATACTTTGTACCAGATATATAGACCTTCATAAGCTAAAGCTTTTAAATGTAATCTTCCTAAACTACAGAGGCCCCCTAGACATTGCTCCCACAATAAATATCCTCAGCAACCTCAAAAATACTCTACCAAAACAGCACCCACCATGACACATACAGCCACACTGCACAGTATCTCTACCTTTAAGCTAATTAGGCAAACAGCCACACAACCCAATATTTTTATTATGGGGATACCATTGTGAGACACACAGTCATCCTAACAGAAGGAAGAACAGTTCCTCAAATGTATACAGGGCATTGGTGTACAATGGTCAACAAGCTAAGTAAGGAGAGTGTCACGGGCAGTTCCCTGTCAGGCCCAAGATCCAACAGATTATTCAAGCACTTAGGTCATTGAGCCATAAGTACTAGTAGGACTCAGTCATAGTCCACATGGGTATAAACAACCTGAGATGCATCTTCCTGGACTACATGAAGAGCCACTCAATGGAGGTCTCAGACTATGTGACCTTCTCTAAGCATTATGCAACAATATAAACAGAAGATAATTTGCTTCAACAATTGGCTTGTTTTTTTATGTTATTCAGAGGGGACACAATATTTGTCAGCCTGGGAGGATATGATGAACAGACCACTCTGCTTTGTCAGGGATGGTTTGCACCTGTCCCCTTTAAGCCTTTGTATCTTGACTAAAACTTTGTTCTCCCCCATAGTGTGTTTTTTTAGGCATTGCCAATCTGATAAACCTTCTGATATAGCAAAACCAACACAAGAACATCTAAGGGTATTACTGCTTAATCCCAGTAGTATAAACAAGAAACTCCACCACCTGCAGACTCTCTCCACCTTGGAGAATGTAGACATTTGTGGAGTTACTGAGACATGGTTTAAAGTCAAAGAGAGCAGTCTGGCAGTGCAGGGCTATAATGCCTTCCACACGCCTTTCACTTTAGTGATTCTAGCAGTGCCTAAACAGAGGGTTTTCTCTGTATTTTGTGTATTTGTGTGTTTGTAATTTGATCTTGATCACCATGCTGGAGGTATCCTGGCTGGTGGAATAAGGCTGTTAAGGGAAAACTCAACAACTATGAATTAAAATGCTCTTGTTGGTCCAGTGGCAGTAATATTAGCACAGTATACTGGAGAGCTTGGACTCAAGTCCCAGGTAAGAGCTAATGTCATACTTTCACTTTGTTAAGTTTAGTAGCACATACGTTCCATTTTCTTTGAATTTGTATACCTTTGCAATTTCTTCTTGTACTGAAATAGAAAAGATAAAAAGTAGTATGACATGTAAAAATTATAGAGGCTTATGATTGGGTCTCTGATCATAACTAGAATGTTATGCATTTCAGACATGGTTGGCTTTATTTCTGACCTCAGAAAGGTGCTTAACAAGACTACCTTTTCACATATTTTTTTAGAGTAATCTAGATACTTAATACAGTACAAAATGCTATAACAATAACAACCTACATTTCTTCATGTATATTCCAATCACTGCACCCCAAACAGCAGGGAGATGTTCATAGGTTCACAGGTCCATAGAAGGTTACTAGGCTAACAACCCTTGGTGTACCCTATAATTTCTTGGTGAAAAATCTCTTTGCATGTAACCTCACCAGACATGTAACAATTGGAGAAACCACAAAGGAGCATTGTACTCAATTATTGGTCTGGTGAGGGCTGACTATAAAGGGATTATAACATCTTTAGATTTAGATGTTATGCCTTCACTTATAAGATGTGCCATATAGAAGGATTTCTTTACTACTGTGGATATGTGGTAGCAAAAGTTCAGATTGCTATTAACCTGAGAACTAAGATCACGCACCCCTGTGTCTAAACTTGGGGGGTGCCTTTAATATAAATAGCAGTCACCTTTCCCAAAGGAATAACAATGCATTTTGTTTTTTGCATTTAACTTTTTTATGTGGCTTTGGCATCAATCATTTGTCTGCATTAACCCTGTCTGTAGTATATTAACATTACTGGGGGACTCAATCTTTGTTCCCAGTTTGAAATCGTCAGCAAACATGGTCAGTCACAGGCCTTCCACTTTTGCCTGGAGTTCTGAGAAATAAATTCTGAACAGTAAGGGTCACAACACAGAACCCTGTGGCATGCCACTGGTGACTGATATTTTGCTAGAATCAGTCACCCACTTTGACAGTATGTGTCCTTGTTTTGACCCAGTTGGCTAACCATCTGGTAATGTAGTGATTAATTCCAAATTGGGAGAGTTTCTCTATAATACGTGAGTGGGGAACTGTATCAAATGCCTTGGCTAGGTCAAGATAGGTGGTATGCACTGTTTTTCCCTCCTCCAGGGCCTTAGTGACTTTCTTGAAGAAGTCAACCATGTTTAACAGGCATATACACAAAAGCAGTCTGAACAAGCACCGTAAAGCCAAAAAAACTGTTGAAGTCCTTGTTGTACATTCAGGCTGTTTGCGATACAGGCTGCAACACTTTAAATGGAATCCACTTAAACGTATAAAGTCACACTAAAGTCGGAAAGAACCTTAATGCACTTTATTATTAAAACAAGCGTTTTCGCTGTGGTTAAAACTACAGCTTCATCAGAGGCAAAAGTAGAATGCAATAACAGAGTCAGGTTTTTATGAAACACACCCTCGCCTTAATTAGTAATACAATCTGTTTTAAAAGTAAGAAACTGCATACTTTTGAGAATGCTCCTAAACAGAGCTTTTACCCTCTGAATTTACTTTTGCAAGAAATGCTGCAAACACTCCTTTATTGGGATTGTTCTTTCCGACTTTAGTGTGGCTTTATACGTTTAAGTGGATTCCATTTAAAGTGTTGCAGCCTGTATCGCAAACAGCCTGCGTGTACAACAAGGACTTCAACATTTTTTTTGGGCTTTACGGTGCTTGTTCAGACTGCTTTTGTTATTTTACTGGTTTCCATTTGTTTGCTTTAAATGTTTAACAGGCATGATCTACCCTTAACGAATCTGAGCTGGGCTGGGTCCAGAATTTGGAGAATACCTATGTCCTTGTTAATAAGGTCCATAATGATTCTTTCCATTTCCTTGCAGATGAGGCTAGTCAATCTTATGGACCTATATTTCCCATGGTTCGTTGATGGTCCCCCTTTGTGCAAAGCCATTACTTTTGCTGTCCTTCATTCTGCCTGAACATAGCCAGTTTGCAGGTTGTGGTTAAACAGGGATCCAAGTGGGTCTGCTAGGACATGTTTTAGGTTGTTTAAAAGGCAACCTGGGATGTTGTCTGGTCCCATTGATGCCATGTTTTTGGCCTTGAAGAGCACCAAGATGACTTGCTGTTTTGAGATAATAGGCTGAGGAATGGTAGCAGGTATATTTTGGGGGCAGGGGGGTGAAGTTTGCTCCAAATATGTAAACTAGCAGGTTGGCTATTGCCTCCAGTTGAGTATGGGGGTGTCATTCACAACCGGTTCAGCTCATACCTTGATATTCCCTTTTAGATTTTGGATGCAGTTAAAGAATGCCATGCCTTGTGATTATCCTTAGCTAGGGAGGCTACCTTTACTTCAAAATTAGCTTTGGAGGACTTGACAAGATCTCTTAATTTGTTTAAGCTAGAGAGGGGGTTCTTCCTCTGTTGAGCCAGTTCCTTCTTGTTATTGGATATTAGTTTCTTTCTCTTGTTCTACAGCCTGTTTTATACTAGGGGTCTACCAGGGTGGCTTGTTTTTTCAGCAAGACCTGGTTTTAATCCAGCCAGGTACAGCCATTTCTATACAACTGTTTAAGTGGTTGTACAGGGCATTGGTGTACACCTCTTCATAGGAGTCCATGTTACTTGTGTTTGAGGGGGCTTCGAAACTTCTTATACCATCACTTAGTAGGAGGTAATTTGTCTTTGAAAAATTCTTAAGCGTTTTTGAGCTTGATGGGGTATTTGGTCTTATAATTACATTGAACAAGACTGATTTATGGTCCAGTCTTACTAGGGAGAACATCACGTGGGGAGGGGGTGCAATGCTCTCCCATTTTAGTGAGTAGTGTGTCCAGACCATTTGAGCCTCTTGTGAGTGTGCTGACTAGTTACTCCAGTGCATTTACATTAACAAAGTCCAAGAACCTCTGAACATATTTGTGATTACGTATGTTTCCCACTTGATGGTAGGATAATTAAAAGCATCCATGAGTAAGGTGTTGGACTATATGGCAAGTGACTTCAGTAAGTCCAGTTTTCCTGTTTCATGGTGATGGACCTACAGCTAGCTATGATGTGCCTATAATTAATCGTACATAGAGTAGCTCAAGAGAGTCATACTGTTTGACCAGTCTTTAGGTGTACTTATCCTTAATGAAGGTGGATGCACCTCTTCTTTTGGTTCTTTCATGCTCAGTTTGTGGTGTGAATGTATGAAAGGCTTGTGGCCCTGCACCACTGGGGTGCTTTCGGTGCCTTTGAACTACACCTCGGTGACTGTACAAATGTCAACATCTTCCAAAGTGAGGAGTGCTTCAAGGCAGCACAGTTTCTTGTTTAGACTCCTAACATTAAACATCAGTACCTTGAGTTTATCTAAAGAGGATTTTAAAAAGGCACAATAGGGGTGGCTAATGTTTTTGCCAGTATCAGCAAGCCTAGAGGCGACAGGTGCCAACCATCTCTGACAAAGCGGTGTGGCCTGTCAACCATGTCTTTCCAAGCTGACAGATATTGAATCCCCTTGGACTGACACAAGAAGCTAAGCCAGTTGTTATAGTAAACCATTTTTTGTTTGTGTTGTGGAATCATCCTTGGAGAAGGTAGAATGCTTATTAAGGCTAGGTTTATACCTGCCTGCGACATGTAATCTAAGAGCTCAGTCATTTTTCTCTTCATGTAGTCCAGTGAGATATGTCTCAAGTCATTCATCCTCACATGGACTATGATGGAGTCATATGAGTACTTGTGGTTGAGTGATTTGAGTGCTTGAGTGACTTGGCAGATCCCGGCACCTGACATGTGTTATGTTTTTTTTTTTTTTTTTTTTTGCATCATTATGTGTGTAAATGGTTTCCATTTGGGAAGCTTCTTATCTTTTGGTAAGTTACTAGTGAGTACCTTGGCATATGTGGGTTTATGCGTCTGTCACTTATGCATATATTAAAATACCTAAAAGAAATATTGCCTTGGTATAGAAAGTAACCAGCAAGGTACAGTACAGGAACACTGACATGGGACAGTCTAACCCAATGACATAACAAGTTCTTTAAGAAACCACAAGAAATGTAATTGTCAATTTGCAGTACATGGCACTAACATCTTCAACCAACATACGATCACTATACAGTAGCCGGTCCTCTTATCTGTGGTATGCTGAATGTGATTAAGTCCTAACAGAAGGAAGAACAGTTCCCCACGTGTATCCAAAAATTATAACTTTTTCCACATACAATACCATTTGGGCCTTTGGTGCCTCACCTCTGCCTCCCAGGCAAAGGGATCATAAGGGTGATGGCACTGCAGGTCATCATACTGATACCTAAACTGTTCTCCTCTTTTGGCCATGCCTATGGCTAAGGTCAATACCATAGCCAAATCATGCTTGGACCAAAGTGGGAACACAGTATCCTCTCCCTGAAAGGTCCATGAAGGAAACTTGACCATATTCTTGCTCTCTTTCACACACTATGCAGGTTGTCTCTACTGCATACCTCCAGAGATAGCCATTGCCATCCTTAGAAGTAAAATGGTGCCTTATTCTTGAGGAGTACAGTGGTAGTTGTGCATAGTGGGAAGTGGAGCTTTGTTACTTAGATATACAGCATGCATACTTGTGCAGGCACTCCATACATGTATATCACCAATACTTGTGCAGGCACTTCATACTTGTACACTACCAATACTTGTGCAGGCACTCCATACATGTACACTACCAATACTTGTGCAGGCACTCCATACATGCACACTACCAATACATGTGCAGGCACTCTATACATTTATTTACACTACAAATACTTTTGCAGGCACTCCATACATGTACACTACCACAGGATGTCAGAGGAGTGATGAAACACCAAGCTAAATCACATACCAAAATAAAGTGATACATCGACAGTCACAGCTTCCTTGCATAGATGTTTCTCAAACAGGTACAAAGCTGTGTTTTTAGTAATGCACTGTAAGTTAGATATTAAGCCACATAGATTTGGGAAAGTGTTGTGGAGAAGTAGGCATCAGTGTTCTGAGGAATAGGAGCATTCAGCATTTATCAGCAGCTTTGAGGAGAATCTTATACTATTTTAGTGTCTTGTAAGCTTTCTCTGTCTACTTTCTTAAGGATATGCAGCCTTATACAGTATTCCATTTTTTATAAGCTTGACAGTAACAAAATGTGTACCTGCATGTGACATGTGTAGATATATTGCACTAGCTACAATGAAGACCAAAATATCAGTACAGCCTGTCTCTGTTCATGCTTGTCACATTATATGGAGATAGTATACCCCACATAAATTGCTGGCTTCAGCATTGTAAGAACTGTACCATATACCTCCTATCATATACCATACAGATTTGTCACCTGTGTTTCCATGTGTGACACCCAATGATGGTACCAGGGATAACTATTCTACTGAGAATGTAACATTCAGGAAGTTTGTGTGCATCAGGTACACCAGCCATATCCAAACCCATCTGCCCTTTCCTATAATGTAACATATCCCTATAACAGACATTTCACCTACAAAATGGTATATCTAGGTATCCCTGTATCAGTATTTGTTATCCTACCATTCCCAGTAGTACAAAGCATGCAGTCATGTCTCTTGTGTTCTCTGGTGACTGCTTGCCTGGAAGCTGAGATGGGCAGAAAGGCTGGATAATTTCAGCTGTGCTGAAAATTACATCATATTACAGGTATTCAGGATCCATTGGAGATGCCTGTTTAGCGGAAGCTGTGGTGGGACTAAGTGTGGCAAAAAGTGGTGTTATTGGTGAGTGAAACTGTGCATTACAGTAAAGCTGTAAGTTTGCCACTGATATCCTACACTATTGCCAAGACAAAAACACTTTTAATAGTGACTGAGAGGTCAGTCATGTGGGACTCCCTGAAGCAGTAGGCTAACACAGCTGGTGGTAATTCTGGTATTTCTGCAGAGGAACAATGGTACTGGCATCATTCTGGAGAAGTGGACATTTGCATCAGGATGTAAGAACCTCCCATGCATCTTGGTGAATAATGTACCAGGTTAGCTTTTGTCACAGGAGCATTAGATATGTAGACACATCAGGAAAGCAGCAGAGGAAGGTTGGAATTATAAAATACATCCTGTATGGTTACCCTTGACATACATGCTACAAGACAATGCAGAATCACAGGAACTCATATCACTTTGGTGCATCTATTGTTATTTGTTCAGTGGGCATACAACTACTACAGTGGCATCTGTAGAGGCTAGAATATGGCAACAGGCAAATGTCAGCACCCATGCAGGGCTGCTGCTGCTGAGGATGATAATGAGGAGGAGGAGGATGATGACAATGTACAAAGACCTGATGCTCAGTCTGATGACACTGTGATACTGTCTGCCTTCTTCTTGAGTGAGCATCTACCCACAGAACAATGTGTAAGTATGGCTTCACCAACAGACAAACTTAAGGCTGTACTGCATGAGTACGCACAATCCCCATGGCTGCAAGCCCCAGTGATACTCTCACTGTGACTATTCCAGCAGATGAACTCACTGCATCTCAAGTATGTATTTCCACCATAACACAGCCCCTCAGAGATATGCAATGCTATAGCATATCACAGATGAACACTGACATACACGAAACAGTTGGGATTATTCAGTAGATTTATTGGACTAACATTCAGCCACAGCCTGCAGGTACACAGGTCATGATAGAGCTGACTGATTCATTACATGGCCTTCATGATGATGCCCTGACAGCTGCCCAGTGAAGACATGGAGTTCAGGGACACTGTAATGACTGGTCTGATGAGGGATATGGTAACACACAGGCCTTCCACGTCGACTTCCATATGCATGATCACCAATGCCACCATTATGACTCAAACTGACAGTGTTGTCAAAGGTCAGGCTAACATCAATATACACAGCTGCATTTGTAGTGTACTTTATCTGATGTAAGTGAGGACTGCAGACAGAGTATGACAGTCTGATACTTATCATAGTTGATGGCAACAGCAACCTGCCTGCACTGGCAGGACACCTTACCAGTAGACTCCATCCAGATAATAATCCCCACAATCCTACTGCACCAGGTCAGCAGAGCTGCCCCATGCCATAGTTTCATAATGTCACTCCAACCACATTACAGGAATATGTAATCCTTGAAACACAGCTTCCATCATCTTGTGACCCCAATCTCCACTTGCTGTAATATTCCCCTCTCCTAGCATATGTATCACTGTATCCACTGTGACATGTGCACATGGTGATGATGACACCTTCACTTCTGTGTGACATATGTGGGAAAGTATGATGCATAGTGTGACCTAACCATTCACTGACCAGTATAACCAGGTATTAACACTATATACATCATATTTGTTCTGTGTAACATCTTGTTGTCACTGTGTACTTACCAAGGCCCTTTGTTCTGGACTAGACATTGCCCATGAGACTGTGCTGCCATGTACTGTACTCATCACTGTCTTGGGGGGATACTGTTGCTCTTTGCTCCTGTTCCATCTCTCATCAGATATTAGTGTTGATCCCATTCAGTGCTGACCATGTCTATGCACAACTGGATTCCACTATTATCATAGGATTGCTCTAACCCCCTTTCCTTATCTGCATGGTATGTAGCATGCAACATGCTAACAACATCCTGCAGGCTGTAGCAAGGTCTTACTGTAGTGCTTCCCCAGACACACCAAGGCAGCAGAAGTAGGATTTAAACAACCAAAACACACACACTCAATGAAGTTACAGGTTTGTGCATGCAAAATATTGTACTGTGCTCATCCATACTATATGGGTTCTGTATGGATGTCATCAGCCAGGTCTCTGACAGGTAGTCAGCATCACCTGAATACATCAGTAGCATATAAATGCAGCTGTATATATTGATAGTAGCTACAGTGAACGCACTTAACAATTAGAAGGCCTGTGGAATGCTGCCATGCAAGAAGTGGCAATATAGCTCACATGTGTGCCATTTATGTGAATCATGAGAACTGCTTGGAATGCAGACACATTTGTAACAATTACATGTGCACCATATACTACCTCACAAATTATTGATTGGTAGCCCTCCCACTTCATATATTTTTGTGACTATAGACAGTGTGGGGGTGTCTTTATTACTACATGTATGTAGTCTATGTCTAATCTCTGGTTAGTGTTCAAGAATTTCGTCCTGACCTTTTGAGACATGTCATACTTGGTCCTGCTAATCTGGAACAGCCTAAGGTACCCTGCAGTTTAGCTAGGTTCCTCAGGCCATCAGATGAGGCACTACTGGCTATTTTGAGGACAACAGGCCTTTGGTTATCTTGTTCCCAGTCCTCTGGAATCAGCTTCTTTCCCTAATTCAAACATGCAATTCCAAGACCTTTTACAGGAGGTCCCTGAAGTGTTATTTTTCCAAATGAGTTGACCTAAATCCAACTTATGGGATTAATCTTGGTTTTAATAATAAATATTACTAGTTTATTTTATTAGTCTGCTTTAACATTTCCTATTGTTTTCCATTTTGTAATTACTATACATTACTTGGTCATTAACCACCATAAAACTTGTTAATATTTAAATCAAGTTTGAGCAGTAAGTTACTTATTAAAAACTAATACTGTTAACAACATGTTAAATAAAAATGTGTTATCTTTCCAGATGAGTCAACCTAAATCCAGCTTATGTGGTTAATCTTGGTTTTAATTATAAATATTAATATTTTTATTTTATTAGTCTGCTTTAACATTTCCTGTTGTCTTTTATTTTGTAATTACTATACATTACTTGGTCATTAATCACCATGAAGCTTGCTAATATTTAAATCAAGTTTGAGCAGTCAGTTACTTATTAAAAAGTAAGACTGTTAACAACACGATAAATAAAAATGAATACAAGTATTCAAATGAATGTAAAAATATGAGTTTTGACTGCTGAATGCCAGTTCTAGCTGTATAGATTGCTACTGTGTCTATCTAATTTGCCCTGTCTGAGCTTTTCCCTCTGTCAGCAGAACCACAAACTCTATCAGATGCCCTTAAGATTGTCCCAAGTGATTTTAAATTCTGTGGATATGTTGACCTCCTTCACTTACAGAAGTGGAAAATTCAGCACAGATCTTTGCAATGTATAGTCCCGTTTTGTTCAATTGTATTTTATATTATTTTGAAAAAGTCAGCTTCTATCCCTTACATTTTTTTCTTCCTTTTATTATATGCAATTATCTGACCATATGATTATATATTGCAACACTGGAACACAAGTTAATGCAGTTTATTCAGTGTCAGATTTCTTCATTCTGCCATATTATTACACCCCTTTGCCAAAGGATGCAATATGGTACTGAACTTTTACAGCTGTTAGAATGCGACATGCTCAAAGAGTAGCACTAATTATACTATACTGTTTCCTGAAGGGTTCAAACTTAGCATAAGTTTCTTAAAGACAAAGACATATAGTCTATGAACCTATGATGCTTAAACAGAACTGGAAGCTGGGATCTGCTTATTGCATTATACTCTTATCAGAGAGAGAGGTATGTAAAACCATAATGCTTTAACAGATTCAGAAGGTGATATATTATTATGGATCTATATTAATTCAGTAAAAGACGTATTCCGCGAATACATCTTCATCGATCACCAGCTGCTGAAATTCACTTCAGTGAATTGCGGAATTTTTTCCACAGTCTGGAAATGCATGGCCATTATCTCAACTTTACCATTTTCCCCACTGTAGTGCAATCCCGGAGTTGGTACATATAGTTAGAGGGGTGAGGAGGCAAAGACCCCCACTTGGATGGATTTGATTTAGGGCTTTGTGTGTTCCAGAAAGTTGGTGGGTGAGTGTTTCTGAACGGTGGGAAAAATTCTGCGGTTCGCTGAAGTAATTTCGGTGGCTGGTGATTGATAACATATTTACGGAATATGTCTTTCGTTGAATTAAATAGAATTATTATTATTATTATTATTATTATTATTATTATTATTATGGAACAGGTGCCAAAGATCAGAAAGATGCATGCTAAGCCTGTTTAGATTCTTAACAAGGGAAACACACAGCAGACAGAAAGAAATGAAGCTTTGAAGAATGTCAGTCCATGTATCACCAATAGATTTACTGGCGTCAAAAAGGAGAGTTTATTCAGCAATGTGTATCAGGCAACAGTCACGTCCACCAAAAGCAGCCCAATATTTGTCTGACAGTGTTTTACACCTCCTTTAACAACTCCAAGCCTGACAGTAATGAGGGAGCACACTTGTATTTGCAATTCATACAGTATGCTAGTGTTTTTTTTTTTTCTTTACTTAACCTTGGCATGGTTTTATCTTTAATTATTTAGATAAGCAAATGAACTTCCTGCCATTTCCTGAAGTTAAGTACAAGTTGCAGGCGACCATCTCTATGCATGACACTTAATGCCTCCCCTGTGGGACCAGGGCTTTAAGTCAAGCCGGATGGAGACTTATCCTGAATCAATCAGACTTTGGTTGATAAAGAAAACAAAAATGCAGTAGTGTGACTTAAGGGATGGAAAAGTATACAGCTTGGAATTTCAGAATGCCCACTAGGTGAATGGTGGAGTTATTCAGAACTCTAAGTACTGTGATAAATTTTATGTTATACATTTGAACAAAACTAACAGAATGCCAGGAAAAATGTAGCTGAGTGTTTTACTCATCACTGTGTGTTCATGAAACTTCTGATTCTGGATGCCTGATCTCTATGCTGCTTTTGGATTTGGCCTATCTTCATTTTTTGTTGTTGTTCTTGTTAATAATCGTTACTAATAATTTTGTTAAGTGTGCATTGTTTTGAATTCTATTGGGCTCAGGGTTTGGTTGAAAAGGGTCTACTCAATATGTATATTTGCCCTTTTAACAAACAAAATCAGCATCTCAGCTGAACTGTTTTGCCTAATGAATGTAAACTGCCCTTGAACCATTAAATAGCAGTCAGTGAGTGAAAACAATAGAATAGAGTAACTGTTGAAAACTAAACACTTTGTGCAGCTTAAATTGCTGTCGCTTGGCTTTATAAGACTTATGATCTGCACCTGCCTGTAAGGAATAATACAAAATGACTTTTTTGGCAGTGATTTAATAAAATAATCTACTTCAGTGACTGAGACAATCTGAAAAAGGTCCGACTCACACAATGAAGTGCAAAGATGTTAAATTATATATTTTTTACTGTTCTGAGTAATGTTAGACAAGTTCCTTATAAAGTGTCCTATCTTAGACATATCACATGTTGACTTAGATATGCCATTGGAGTGTAGACCCTTAATTACATTCATATCTAAGAGTAAATGTATTTGTATAAAAAACTGAACAGGAAAGGAAAATGCTGACTGCTTTTATGGGAATTGAACCCTGGACCTGATTTATTCGGTTCTATTGTTGCTGCCAGGCAACCAACAAGGAGCTCCTGGACAGGTAGGTAGCTGGGTTCCCCCAAGGGCATTTGTTTCTCTTTTCAACCAGGAAATGAGTACAGTGGTGACTAGAGGAACCATTGAGGAGCCTAGCCAAATTATTGGTTGCCCCTAATTACTGGCTGGTGAAGTGACTTGCTCAAGGTGACAGACTAGGCAAATGAGGGAGTGAGGGAGTCAAACCTGTAAAACAAGAACTACAGCTCACAACCTTAACCCTTTGTGCCAGCTGCCAGACTAAGAATCATTTTCTTGCACGAGTGCTTACAAGGACAATCTGTACTACTACTTGTAGTTGTGTAAACAGTGAATGTTCCAGACCATTCAGTGATGATTACAGTGACACTGCTGACAATTACAGCTATGGTTCCAGTCTGTGCTGTGACAATAACCTGTGCATTTTGATTATAAAAGCAGGTAACACACCGAGGCAGTGATGTTCAAAGCATTACTCTCCCCAACCATGAGACAGTGTGGAAGCTGGAGAGCCAGAGATCATAAAGGGTAGGAATACCTGAAAATATCAATGTAAATTCCTATATTCCTGCCACAACAAAAATATATTTTACATAAGCTCAAACCAAGGCAACCATGCAAAGCCAGATACATGTTTCACTCTCCTGAGCATAACAAGATTAGAAACAGAGTCTATTTTAGTATTTTCAGGAACCTGACAGTCCTAATGTTCTGGTTCTAAACCAAGTAGCTATATAGAAATGGAAAGTGCAAATAACCTATAAATTACATCATTGTGGTCAACTGTTTAACTTGGCAGCTACATGCTCAGCAGTACCACAGGTACCAGCATCAAGCCCATCCTTTGCATGTCTTCATATGTAAGGAGGATGTATGGAGGATCAGAGAATAACAACTGTGAACTCTGTACATTAAAACTCACATCCCGTGGTACTGCTTGCATGAGCATATAGTCAATGTGTAATGCATTTTACAGTACTAAAGGGCATATCACACAAAGTCATTGTTTTTGACAGTACCATGTAATTCAGCTTTCTGGTATGACTATCCTATCATACAGTGCAATGGCACACTACTGTGCAGCATGTAGTGTTGCATGGTGTAACCACTCATATTGTTAGCTGGTGATGTGGCTAACCTGTCATACAGTGGCATGGTATACTACAGTACAGTGCATATGGTGCTGCACAGTGTAACCAGTCATACTGGTACCATTGTGGCATGACTATCCTATCATACAGAGGCATGGCACAGCACACTACTGTGCAGCATATATTGTGTTGCACAATGTAATTGATCATATTGTTAGCTGGTAGTATGACTAACCTTTCATACAGTGGCATGGTACTCAGCAGTGCAGTGTGTAGGGTTTTGCACTGTGTAACCACTCATAGTAGTACCTTTGTGATATGATTATCCTATCACACAGTGGCATGGCACACTACAGTGCAGTGTGTATGGTGTTGCATAGTGTAACCGGTCATATTGGTACCTGCTGGTATGGTATCCTACTGTGTTGTATGGGCACAATGTAGTGATGTAATTTATCATACACATACCTATGTACCTGTTTGCAGAAAGCTATCGATAACAATATAATCTGGTTGTATTACATAAAGGCTGCCCATATGGTGATAGTAATGGTACAATGCAAGGTTTCTTCAATGAATGGTTTGTACGGTAGTTGTACCATACTTTTCTCTAGGGGTGCCATAAATAGTTTTTCCAAGTGAATAACTGACCTTCTGATATCCACTACAGCCCTCTACATGGACCACTGCTATTGTTACTATAGAAGACACTGGTATTCAGGACCTAATTTGTTGTCCCTTCTTGCTGTTTATGCAGCTTATTCACACCCCTCTGGTACCAAATCATGATACAGAATGATTTCTCAGCACACTTGTATCCACTGCATTCTGTTTGCATTATACAACCCTAACTGCAGAATCTAGATGGGTACTAGTCACATGCCAAACATCTTATGAGGACTTTATCTACCTCAACAATGGAGTTAGTTTCTGCAAGACCCTTAAGGTGCACCACTTCCATGGGGAATATATTGATCCATATGAGAGTATTCTAAGTTCTGCATCTTCTGCTTTTCACTTACTATTAGTTTAATTATCTGCTGTTGGAGTGTTATTATATTTTATATGAGTTTTATTTGCAACTTCATTAAATGTAAGCATATAAATAAGATAAATGACTGACTGAGTCTGTGATTTCTCCCACTAACTGCTGCTATATTTGTAATAATTGTATGAGTAAAGTTTGCCAGCAGATTTACATAAGCATGCATGTGTCTATCCTATGGGTGTTGAAGTATAGTGAGCTTAACTCTACACACTCTGACACACAGTTACATTGAGATTGTGATTTTACTGCTCAGCATGTGTGATACATAAATGTGTAGTCAGATGTGACACTATCAACTAGCTTCATTGGATCCTGTGGAAAGACACATTATAACTAGGGCTTAGTATATTACACACAGACACATTGCACCCACTCATACACTTCCGTTGTTCCATAAGTATATGCAGCACTAATAGTGTCACATTGGTTAACTCAGCCACAGATTCTGTAACAGAATACTCCATACTCTGCTCATGCAGGTAATGCACAGATTAGCTACATGTAGGTCTGCTGTCTACAGACTTGCAGTTCTGCTTGCATGATAATGTGTCAGCTTAACATAGGGTCACAATATTGTTTGTTCTGCAAATTGCTCTGAAGAGATGCACCTTGATACTTTTATTAACACCATTACACTTAAGCACCGGGTTACAGAATTATGTTATTATACTAAGGTACATTATAAAAACACAATTTACTTCTAATTGACAGAATAAGCCATGAAGGTCATTTATTTATTTATTTTTTGACAAGCTGTCCATTACTTCACTTAATCAAAATAAAGCAAATGTGTTCTGATTCTGCACTATCTGTTGGGTAGCCTTCTTGTTATGCACTTTTTAATATGCTCACTATACCCACATATCTCTGAACAATAATCCTCCCAAATAGCATTATATGTTAGCAGCAGTGCACATTCCTTTTGATGCTTGTATTCTAAAATGATACATTTTTTTTACAGTGCACTCCTTTTCCCTGTATTTGTGAACCATATTGTGCTGTGCAGGTTATTGTGTACGTTTTTGTATACTGCTTATGTATACATATGCTGTCAGTGTGAGGCTGTGTATATTCATTTACAAGATGAATATGAGTAGAGATCTCTTTTGTAATTTGAAGCCTACACTAGGCAATCCTGGGGAAGCATTTGAAAGCTGATGTTTGAACACCATCCACTGCATAGTTTTCCCCACAACCTAGAAGCAGTTAATGCCTTTATTTCCACAGAAAGAAGCACAAAGTTGGAATCACTTGAGTGATGAAACTGGTTATACCTCTCTCTGCACTATGCATTTTAAAATTTCTTATGGAATCAGTCTTAGAATGCTCTTGGTAAGAAGTTGTGCAAAGGAGGTTTTATGTCAAAAAGTCAGAAGAGAAGCCAAAAGGTGAATAATAGGTGGATAGTATCTCCTGCAGTGAGAGTTTGACTACAGAAAATGACAGAGTCTCAGGACAAGATTGAAGGCAGGCAGAAGAGCATGTTTCTTTGAAGATGATAGCTGCAGGTTACAGTAAACCAGAACTCAAGCAACCAGAACTCTCAATGAACCAGAAAAAAATCAAAGAAATACAGAACGGTATGAACAATTCAGTTTTTCATGTGTTGCACTTTCCCCACAGAAACATACATACCTTATATTTTTAGAGTTTTAAAAAGGAAGATACAAATAAATTCCCTCTCTCCCCAACCTGAGATCAAGTCAAACCAAGCAAGTCATATCGGTAAAATGTCAGCATTAGCTCCATATTCAGTCAGTTTGCATCAGATTGCACATTATCTCTCTGATCTCTCTCACACACACACACACACACACACACACACACACACACACACACACACACACACGCGTGCGTGCGCGCATGCTCACACATACACACACACACACACACACACACACACACACACATACATGCACACACACACGCGCGTGCACGCGCACACACAAACACACACACACATGCGCGCGCGCTCACACACACATACACATGCGCGCGTGCACACACACAAACATACACACACGCGTGCGCGCACACACACACACATGCACGCGCACACACACACACACACACACACACACACATGCGCGTGCACTCACCCACACATACACACGTGCATGCGTGCACACACACAAACACACACGCGCACACACACACACACACACACACACACACACACGCGCGCGCGCACGCACACACACACACACACACACACACACACACACACACACACAGTCTCTTCAGCTTTCATGCATGCATTCACTCACTCTCTGTCCGATCTCTCACACATACTCTCCTCAGCTTTCATACATTTCTCTGATCTCTCACGCACTTTCGCTTTTACTTTCATACATGCATTCACTCTCTCTCTCTATTCAATTCATTCAATTCCAAGCCGCTCAGTGTGCCACTGAAAACAGTTCCATGTGTCATGCTTTCTAGCGGAAATATAAGTTTAAAATATTATTATTCCAGCAAGGCTTTTAATTTCTGTATTTCATTATTAAAATCAAATCAATAGAGCGATTATGGTATGGTATAGTATAGGGTACAGTATTTGTCAGGTCTATTTTTAATAGTAACTCTCAAGCAACCAGAAACTATACTTATCTGGCATCTACCAATCCTCATGGGTGCTGGTTAACTGAGTTTACTGTATAAATATCTGGAGTAGGAGCATAGACTTATGTTTTGAATAATATATACAAGCAGCAAACATAAGGAGGGTAAAGAGGTACTAACAACACTTTCAGATGCAATGCTAACATTGGAAAAAGAAGAGAGTACTGGCAGAAAGATCAGCCACTGCTGGAACATAACTGCAAATTGCAGAATAACTGCTAACTGAGCAGGAAGATATGGCAAAGTGAAAAAAAATCTGTTTCTGTAGCATACCTAAAATGTTAGAAGTAGCTACTCCAATACAGTTTATTACAAAGCTGTTAGAGCAGATCTGTCTGAACTAGGAGGATGTTGAGGTTGAATGTGCCCATAGAATTCATGTTCTGTAATGGCCAGTAAATGGGATCAGAATTTGGGCTTTCTTAGTAAGGACTGAAATCTACAATATAGAAGAAAGTGTATTAGCAGCATTATGGAAGCTGAGGATATAACTTTAAGTAAATGGTGAAATGCTGTACTTGGAGTAAGGCCTCTGTGTGGAGGCTAGAAGAATGCATACTTTGTTTATCCCAGCTATGAGATAGTGCAAAATCGTGTATTTAAAATTCAAGTTAAATTATCTAGAGGCTGTTTTGCCAATTGATACAAAAGCATTCATGGATGAACAAAAAGCAGCAAATGCCTTTGTACAGTATGAGTTCAATGCAGAGCAAGGAACAATGGTCAAGGCTTCATGTCAGTAAAGAACTGGGGGAAACCCATCTACAACATCAGAAACCAGAAAAGTGTGCAACTTTGGATCCTTTTCTGTTATTCAAAGCAAGGATGATCAGAATAGAAAGTGCAGCCTTTCCATCAGAAAAACTGACAGAAACTGCAACTGAGAGAATTTGTGAACATAAAATACACTGTCTGTATAGTTTTTAACAGTTTTTAATAAGAAATAAAAGTGAAAGAGCTATTATTTGTTGAATGTACTGTGATAACAGAAAATTGGAGGATTTTAAAAATGTAAAAGGAGAAAGGGCAACAGAGGTAAATATGTTTTGATATACATCAGTCGAAAGCTTCTAATTTTGGGAGGTTTGGCAGATTGGAAGTACATATAAGTAAGCTCTTCCGGCCAACATTACAAAGAGTCTCTTAAGAAAGAAAAACAAAGGGGGGATATATTAGCAATGATGTTGTGGAGTTAAGCAATATATGGACTGACATTAACTGAAAACAATAAAATGAACAATAAATAATGCACAGTAAGTCGAAGGGACATTATTTTGAAAATACTAACAATGTATATTAATAATTTGTGAATCAGAGAGACAGAGTCTAAGAACTAAAGCCAAGAGGTAAATGTGGTATAACAAAGAGTAATCTGCCTAAGAGAATGTAACAACAATAACTATATTAATGAAGGTATTGAAAGTAGATAATGACTAAAGCTGCGAATATAAAGAATGTAGCAATGAACTAAAAATAATGTAGTTTATTTGTAGAAAAGAGGTAAAAGGTGGGTATTAGAAAGAAGAGCAGTGAGAAGAGCATGCTCTAACGATAGGTCACATAGCTGTACAAGGCATCATGGGACTTGAAGTTATGGGGTTAGTAGGTGGTTTTGAGATTGACTTCTACACTCTGACCTTGGGAGCAGGAAATGTATAGTTTGTTTAATATGTGATATGTTTACTGTTTTCAGATTTGTATATTTTTTGTGTGTTGAATAATGCGTTTTCTATCTTGATACTGAGCAAGAAAAAGTTATATGTCTGGGATGGAACAACTCATACATGGTCAATGTGCATTCTCTTTGAAAACATTTTGTTTGAATTACACTTATCAAGTTTGAAAAGAGGGAAGGGAACAGATGATTTTTCAGCAAGCTTGCTAAACACTGGATATCTCTGATATCATGCAGTGTCAGAGTTGAAGGTGTATGGGGAATATCTAGGAAGTCCAGGAATCTTCTTGCCCCCCCCCCTGCCAAAAAAAAAAACAAAAAAAAAACACTTACATTCCTCAAACTCCTGTCCTTTGATGTGCTTTATATAAAAGAACAAAATTCAAAGGAATTGTACTTTGATTATTTATCATATCTCTGAGAGGGTTCTGAAGTAACCCTGCTCCATTCTTCACAGATCAGAGATTTATTTATTTTATTGTTTTGCACTTCAGTTAAATGTTTTAGAGTGTTACTGCTTTATTTTTGCTTTATTTGTTAATTTTGCACTTTAAATTATTTTAAAGGTCCCAAATACTTGAAATTGTCTTCTTCAGGTAGTTTGTTTAAGTTGTTTTTGTGGTAGCATTACACTATCAACCAATGTTTTTGGAGTTTTCACACCAAGAGGACTGTGATATTCCATCTAATGACAGTAGGTGGTGGCTTGATCCATCTGAGTTGGGCAGCACATAAGAAAGCTGTAAGTATAGTCATTTTACTGGGCAGAGGGCTTACAAGCCAGTTTCTGCCAATTTAACTCATTCACTCCAATGGAGCTCAGGAAGTTTGCACTGTAACTTCCAATGGGCGGAGCCAAAACCTTTTGACAGAATCAAATTATGTCCTCTCATTTCAAACAAATATTTATATCCCTGGAATCATAGGGGTTATGAAAAAAGTATAAATAGCAAACTCTTCAACACAAACTATTTTTATAGTGGCAGTATCTTTAGGTTCTAGGTCTTAAACTAAATTTTATAAGTCACAGTAAACACAGCAACTATTGCATTTGTAATATTTTGTAAACAAGTTACAATATCTCAGCAACTACTGAAGTTGCATACATACTGTTAGCAGCATTTTATTTATCTAGTTAAGAGCTTTCATTTGAGGCTAAGGAGTTCTGTCTGCGTTATTTGGTTGTTGAGATATTTAGAAAAATGGAAATGTGAAAATTATATATATATATATATATATATATATATATATATATATATATATATATATATATATATATATATATATATATATATATATATATATATATTAATATCATAAAAACAACAGTTAATATCTATTTACCTGCACTAGACAGAGGTCAAATATTAATGCAGTTGAGTTTGGTATTGTATAAGGTTTAACATGAAATATTTTAAAACCTTGTACATAGTATGGTTTTGGAATTATTGACGCAAATATGAACCAGCAATATTTGCTGCCTAAAGGCATCAGTAGGAGTTAACTGCAGATGAACCTGGAGGCATCACTTGGATGTAATGAGTTAAGTACCTATGTAAATCTGGTGCATTTGCACACCGCTACTCATCAGGCAGCAGTGATTAGTAATGCCTTGTATAGATGCAGATACCTAGAAACAAAAGTTTCCCTATAAACCACCTCTGAAACTGCATGAGTAGCTCAGTGAATATAGAGCAACTACTTTGCACTAGTGTTGAGGAGCACCACTGCCCCTTGAATTTAGTATTATAGAGTCCAGTCTAGTTTGTAGTCCTAGGAGCACCTTTAGTCAACTCATTATTATCCCTCTGTGTATCATACACTAGCAGCTCACACAATAAATGACTTGAAATAATGGATATGCACTTTCCCAGTTTCTCCACAGTCGGTTTGGTGGATATGGGAATACTGAGAAAATTTGACAATTTTCTAATGTTTGCTGGCAACCACTTAATCCTTGAAGAAACATACAGTGTGCAAGAGAGTGAGATATGTATATGCACAATTCGGCCAGAGGCAAAACTCTCGCATACAAACATTCATAAAACAATCTGGTTGTCAGAGACACACATGTTACACCCACCACACATAGTACGCACACCACACATAGACCTACTTATATTGAAGCAATTAACTGGAATCTTATGAAATCCCAAAGACCTCCCAGACATTCCACCTGCTAAAATTATCTTGAACAAACCCAAAAGCAAGAGAAACAACACCTAACACTACATATACAGCCACACCCGATGGAGCCTCAACTAACAAGCCCATAAGGCAAGCCAATACACTACCCAGGGCTCTAGTCATAGGGAGATGCCATAGTATGACATACTGATGCCCCACTCAACAGGCTGAAAAAGTAGAAAATAATGGTGAGTTACCTGTCAAGGACCAGGATGCACTAAGTCACATATACACACTCAAGTTATTGCACCACATTTATCAGTATGATACAGTCAAAGTCCATGTAGGTGTAAAAGTCCTGAGAAATGCTTCCATAGACTATAAGAAGAAAGACATTATGGAGCTCTTGGACTGTGTTTCAAAGGCTGGTATGTGTCTAGCATTGAGCAGCATTTTATATTCACGAAGGATGAAGTCACAATATGAGCAGAAGCTGATTAACTTTAATAATTAGCTTAGTTCTTGCTGTCATTCTAAGGGGATACATTTTGTGTCAGCATAGGAAGACATGGTTAACAATATGTTGCTTTTCCAAGGATGGTCTGCACCTGTCTCCTCTAGGCTCTGGAATATTTGCTAAAACATTGTCCTACCCCATGGAGCCGTTTTTAGGCAAAGCCAAATTGACAAACCTTCCAACACAGCAAAATCTACCCAATGAAATCTAAATGTGTTTCTGCTCAATGTCAGGAGTCCAGATAAGAAGCTCCACTCCTTCCAAGCTCTGTCCACTTACCTAGACATAGTTTAAAGCCACAGAGAGTATCCCATCAAGGCAAGACTTCAGTGCCTTTCACACATTTAGACCAACACCTGCACAGACAGTGACTAAACATGGAGCTGTCTCAATCTACATAAATAACAAGAATACCTATATGAGGTTAAACAGGATGACAAACTGGAGTTCCCCCACATCCAGATTACCATAAATAAAGTCACATACCATATCCTAATAAGCTGTATTTCACCCTCTATATCCCATGAAACCCATAGCTTCTGCTCATACGTAGTGGAGACAATCAGTATTCAACCAAATACCATACTCATGGGGGACTTTAATTATCTCTCTATGAACTGGGAATCCTACAGGACCCCACATGTGCAGGTGCAGAGATTCCTAGAATTTGTTAATACAAACACCCTGGATCAGTTACTGCATATACCTACTAGACATACAAACATATTGGACGTGGTTCACTTAATTATGGGATGAAGCCACATAACCCTTAGTGTTGTGTCTTCCTCTGATAAGGTCAAACAACAAAGTATTCTCCTTTGCAATAATAATCACTTATGTAACCCCAGAAAATCCTGTAAAAGTTAGAAATTGCTCCTAGGAAAACTACTTTATATTAAGCAGTAACCTGGCAAATTTCAAGCCCCTCCAAACTGAGACAACTCAGCAACATATGCAGAATTGTTAACAGAAACTCTGTACAACAAGTCAGTGACTGCATGGAGGTTGCTGAGCCTACCAGAAGTAAGCCCAAGACTAAAAAAAAAAAAAAAAAAAACACACACCCTAGTGGAATCAAAAATTAAACAGGTTTTGCAACAAAAGAAAAAAGTCATAGGTTCATAGGTTGATACTAGGCTATCGGCCCTAGGGCCTATACAAGACTAGCCATAACAATTCCCTGGCTATTTCTTCCCATAGTATTTACTTCCCTGGACCCCTGTCTAGCAGGGTGACTGACGTGATGCCTGTGGTGAATTTCCTATCTTCCATCCAATCATCAATGTTCCTTTTGAAGAGGGCCAAAGAGGTGCTCTGCTTGACATGTATGGGGAGTCTATTCCAGAGTCTGGGGAGTCTCTGGGTCAGGAACCTATCCCTCCAGCATGTTTTGTTCATTGTGATGACAAGGTTTAAATCCCTGGAGCTCTCTGAGGGATTGGGATTTCTTTAAGTGTAGCATGTCCAACAGCTCTAGGTTTGACATGGCCTTGTATGTTAAGCAGAGATTGCCTCTGAGTAGAAAATATGTGACAGAGTATAGGTGGAGTTTTTTTAGATGGTCAGCATATGGCATCTGCTTTAGGCCTGTGATTCTTTTAGTGAGGTATTTCTGCAGCCTTTCCAGTTGTTGCAGATGTCCTGAGAGGTGCATACCAAATGGGGCGTTGTAGTCTATAACGGGTCTAAAGAGAGATGAATACAGTGGGACAATGACCTCCTTTTTTCTGGATGAAAAGCCCTTAGTGATGAGGTGCGCCACATAGAAGGATTTCCTGACTGTTGTGGCAATGTGGTTATCGAAGGTGAGAACACTGTCCACCTGTGTCCCTAAGTCTCTTATCACACTTTCAGTGTTTAGTGTACTGCCACCTATGTGGTAATTCACAGGTACATGTTTTTTTTTCCCAAAGAGGATAATTATACATTTCTTAGCTTTGAGCTTGTGCCCATGGCTCTGGCACCAAGCATCTGTTTCTGTAAGGCCCTTTTGTAGAATATCCACATAATTTCGGGATTCAATAATGGCTCCCAGTTTGCCATCACCTGCGAACTTTGTTAGCCAGAGTCCCTTAGTGTTGGCCTGTACTTCAGAGAAGTAGATGCCAAACAAGAGTGGTCCCAGGACTGAACTCTGAAGTACTCCACTTGTCACTTGTCTGGAGCTGGATTTGGAGTTGGCTACATTTACAGTGTGGGTTCTATCAGTAAGCCAGTTGGCAACCCATCGAGTGACATAGAGGTTAATGCCCAGCTTAGTAAGTTTATCTATAATTCCAGAGTGGGGGGTGGTTTCAAAGGCCTTGACGAGGTCCAGATAGGCTGTGTGGACCACCTTACCCTTGTCCATGGCTCTGGAGACTGATTCAAAGAAGTCAGTCAGGTTCAGGAGACAACATCGGCCCTTCACGAACCCAAACTGCATGGGTCCTGTGTTTGAAGGTTACCAATATCTTTGTTTATAAGTTCCATAATAATACGTTCCATGGCCTTGTAGATCAGTTGCAGATCATAGCTGAAATCATAAAGTATAATACCAAAAAAGACTCTCATCAAACTAGAATTAACAACTAAGCAGACTAATTAAGTTCCAGAAAGAAAATTTTGAAGTAAAGATACATCCTCAGGCCAAGGGCAATCCTAAAGTCTTCTTGAGCTATGTCTGAAACCTCAGAGGCTCAACTGTTGGTAATGGCTCCACATTCTCAGAACTGGGAGATAAAGCAAACCTTCTGGTTGATAAATTCATCTCCAGCTGTACTGCCCACTCACTCCCATCCACATCACAGGGAAAAACACCTAACATAACCCGTCCAACTATCAGCAGGGAGCAGGTCTTAAATTCACTTTCTAAGGCCAAAAATACAGCCTTGACAGGCCCAATAATATCCCAGGATGCCTACTAAATAGCCTGAATATAACTTGTCAGGGCCACTGGAGTCACTATTTAACCACTGCCTCCACGTAGGTTTCAGGCTATGCGAATGGAAGACTGTAGCAGTCATCCTTCTGCACCAGGGTACACCATCAACAGATCTAAAGAACTATAGACCTATTAGTTTGACTAGTCTCATATGCAAGGGCATGAAAAGAATTATGGAAATGATTATTAATGACATAGGAAACCTTCAGACACTGGACCCAGTCCACTTTGTTTTTGTCAAAGGCAGGTGATGCCTATTAAACCTTGTGGACTTCTTTAAGATGATCATCAAGGCCATGGATGAAGGCAAAATGGTGTATGCTGCCTACCTGATCTTAGCTAAGGCATTTGATACAATATCCCAGTCAGGCATTGCAAATGCAGTCATAGAATTTGACATACACCCCTATATAACCTGCTGGATTGCCAGCTGGCTCTCAGACAGGACCCAGGAAGTTAGGATTGAAGAAACCACATCCATAAAGAGGCTGGTCACCAGTGGATTCTCCCAGGGCTCTGCGCTGGGTCTGCTTCTCTTTGGCATCTGTTTCTTTGGAAGTCAAGGCCAATGCCAATGGCCAAAGTCTTACCAAGTTTGCAGATGATTGCAAACTAAGAACAATCATAGAAACCCCATAAGATACTAACATCTGTCTAACACAGACAAATTACTTTTACCAAAGCCACAGCTCAAAATGTATTGCCAAGAAATGCATAATAGTACATTTTGGGAAGGGACCCTCCTGGGGAAACTACTTCATTGATAAAACACTCCTAAAGGTAGACACACTATTCATGAATTTGTGGATCCATGTAGATAGTAACCCAGATTTCGAACAACATTTGTCTAAGGCAGTAAGAAAATAATTCTATTCCACTTATCTTATAAGTAAGGGCATGGCATTTATGTCCAGGTAAGATATCGTGCCACTGTACCCAGCCCTTATCACATCCTTTATTGAGTATAATGTCCCCTTTGGTATATACCTCAACAGGCACATGCAACAACTGGAACATCCACACAGGTTCCTGACAAAAAGAATACAGGGCGTAAATACAATGTCCTATGCAGATCGCCTCAAAGCTCTGACTGTATACTCTGTTTCCTATAGACTGCTGAGAGGTTATTTAGGCCTGACATACAAGGCATCCTTGGATCCTGCTCTGATAATCCTTTTGGATATCCACAGAATAAACATAATCAGAACTACTGGGTCTAAAAATTTAAACTTTGCTTATGACTTAACTAGGACATATTGGAGGGACATGTATATATCTGGAGAATTCTCATTCTCTGGAATAGGCTTCTCGTCTAAGTGAAGTATAGCCCTTCCCTAATAATATTCAAGTGCAACTTGGACCTATGGATAAAAAATTGGAAATTCATCCTGGTCTATCACCTATGTGTCTGTTGGAGAGAAGCAACCATTACATCATATCTTGACTAGCATACACCCCTTAAATAACCAATGATAAAATAACTTGTGGGATACATTTTGGGTTGCATGGCTAGGTTTATAAAAAAAAACTGTGATCATTAACTTATTATACAGTTATGAACCTATGAACCTGAAAACAATCGGTTAACAGTAAATGTGTTATGAGATCCCCACCATGTCTCTTTCAATCCATGTAAAAAGTGACATTGTATTAGAATGAAACATGTTACAAGTTGTCATGGATGAGGTGCTAACATTATACATATAGAATGCAAATGGGCACTCTAATCCAGTTAACAGAGTAAGAATATTTGCATTCATAAGACAATGAGTTTGTTATAGTGATCTTGCAGGAGCTGCATTTTGATGAGGGAACCATTAGAAATTAAATGGGATGGGTTTTCAGCAGGGTCTTTCTAAAGCTATATGGGGAACAAGGAGATTTGGAGTGATTCTACTTTTGATTAGAAATTTCCCAAATCAAAGAAGATGAAACAGGTAAGACAGTCAATGAACCTGGGCAAATATTGCAGGTGTTAAAAAGTTATTATTCTGATTTATATACCCGTGAGACCAATTTAGAAGCAAATATACAAAACAAAATGGCTTCTATGGAAAAGTCGCTGTTGCTGGAGATAAACCAAAAGAAAAACAGATGCTAATAATGCCAAGCACTAAGTATAAAATTAAAGAAATCTTCAGGCCAAGATGATATTCCCGCATGGATATGGGTATTGGCAAGAGGATATTGTAAATCACGTGAAACATTATTAATAATAATGTGCTTGAAACCAAAATGCAACATGGATCATGGTGACAAGTGGTTATTAGTGTGATTTTTATGGAGGGAAGAGGCTAGCCTCTGCCATACTCCTATAGATCAACATCAATGTTAAATGATGACTATTAGGTACTTAGCAAAATTAAAGGCAAAAATGCTGCTAAATTTGTTCTCTGTCAACTAATTGTTGTTTATGGGAGGGGAAGTAAAAGTGCAATGATATCATAAAAACAATCATCCAAAAATAGAAGTGGAGAAGACATTGCAGCCATTACTGCTTTCACATTTAAATGTGGAATAAGTATATTTGAATCAAGTTCTGCCATGGAAATAATTATTTATGAGCTAAGTAATTGGGTTGTTTTGGAGCAATGGCTTGTGTGAAGATAGCATCATCTTTATTGGAGGTATTTGAATTAAGGAGGAGAAGTAGAAGGCAAGCTTGTCCTTTGCTCCCGCCCCCTTTTATTTGAACCACCTGTGATACTTATCATACTATATCAGAAGATGCAGAGCAGGGGGATCCTACTGGGAAGGGGGAAACAGATAAAAGTATTGGTATTTACAGATTATGTAGTACTTACTGAACCTGATAAATTATTTAGAATGGATGTGTGAGCAACTGAATGGGTTTAGTAAAATAGCAGGATTTAAAGTAAATGTCAATAAAAAAAATGATTGCTGAAAAAAATCTCTTCCCAGAAATTACCAACCAAGTAATCAAATGAAGAAGGTATTTCCAAATAAATAAGAGTACAAATAAAATCCAATATTTGAGGGTTTGGTTAACGGATAGCATTGGCAGATTACTACCCTTGATGGATGAAGCAGAAAAGACAAAAACAGAAAATCTGTTCAAGAAATATAAAGATGTATTTAGAAATGGATCACAGCTTACAAGCATTACATATGTTCATCCTTCCTTAGTTCTCTTAGTTCTTTACATAGCCCAGGTATTTCCTATGAGGACAATGCTGATATTTTTGAAAAGAGTAGCAAAAGTTTCCTCTGACTTTATATGAGATGGAAAGGGGAAATTTATATTGCCCAAATATAGAGGGGGATTGGGAGTCCAGTATTATCTACAATTGTGTCAGATTTGCAGCCCTGTGACTATTTTGTTTAGTGCATGTGTTGTGTTAAACAGCCAGGTGGAAGAGGTTAACAGTGGGGAACCAGCAGTGCTTTAATATACTCAAATATTCGTATGACCCAGACCCAGAAAGATTTGCAGCATTTATGAAAGAATTTATGATATAGCAATTAAAAGTGATTACAAGGATTCATACAGAGAGCTTATATCTATGGGTTGTAATAGAACAAAAAACAAACAAGAAGGGAATATATTCTGGTTGTGGCATAATAAACCACTTCAATTTTAAGGGACTTTATATTTTACTGAGATTTGTTCCCAGACTAATAATCTGTCTGCAAATTTGCAGTAATTGTAAGATACACTCGTAGATACATTTAAAGGTAGACAATAGTATATATATACCAGCTGAAAATATAAGGCCACAACTAAATGACTGGTTATTGGTAGCAAACAATAAAGAAGGTATTCCAGGCAAGCTAATGCATATCATATATAATATCTTAAATAAAACTAAAAATGTTTGGTTAATGAAATGAAGGAAAGTTGGAAAATATTCTAAAAACAGTGGGAATGGAACAGTAGTGTAATCATATAGGTCAGATGTCAAGATATGCTTTAAAATCTAGGAAGGCAATCTACATATTATCTTCAGTGTCATTTTTATATAACAGCTAAACAGCAAAAGTGAATGTTAATAGGATCTGATCGCTCTGTGAAAACAACTGCAACAGGAAACTAGATTCATATTTTCTGGGATGTATACAACTGAATACATTTAAAAAAGGGTCAATTGGAATTAACAATATAGTTGTTACTACTATGGAAAATGCAAAATTAAAGGCTGTCAAAGCACCTAGTGAGACATTGTCAAATACAACAGTATTAGTAGCAAAAAAGCCATCATGAAGAGACTGAAAATGCCAGTGAACTCTAAGATAGGAGATGTGATAGAAATGATGAAAAAAAGTCAACAGAGAGGAAAAGAAGCTACAAAGAGAAATCTATCCAAAAGCACTTGAACGAGTGGCTACCATGACTCCAAAATATGGAAGTAAAGGAGTACAAGATCAAAACAAGATAAAAGTTTTGAAATAGATGCATAAAATATGGGGGTGGGGGGGAGATACAGGGCTAAGACCCAAGTGAACTCCTCTCCATGCAACTGCTTCACTCTACATGTACTCAGCAGACAGTATGTCAGACAATTGCTGCTGCAAAGGTTAACATAGTCCCACTAGCAAAGGAACTTCTACAACTGAATTTCACCTCCATTTGCAAAAGTACAAAATAAGCAATACCTTCAGTTAAAATCTATAAGGCCGTTTCCAAGAATCAAACTAAACTTAATTGTTTTCCCTCACTTCTGCATCAGTGTCTTCTGTACTGTACTGTCAAATTTGCTGGAGGGACACCGATACCCCACACCCACCACACCCAAAACCCACAGGCCTTCTGCTACTGATTGTGAAGCTAAATTAACACTTTAGCATGTTTTACTCTAGCAGTGTACAATTTCCCTGGAAAGGTAATAAAAGCCCATAACATTAAACTTAAATTGTGTGACTCACATCAAGTATTTAGAGTTCAAAGACATTGTCTTTGTATCCACAAACATTCTAACTCACTGATTGCTTTTAGTGGTAAATCATCTGTGGGTGGGTGGGGGGGGTAACTACATTACACTGAAGTAACTGATTGGCCCTTCCCTCATCCCAGTTGTTTCTCCAGCTTCTATAGTCTCATTTCAAGCCAAATTCACTGCAATACTGCCTGTTGCATTAACTTAGATGTATATTAATAGCAGTCTATCAACTTGTACTACTGTCTTTAAAATTATCAGGCTTGTCTTTCCTCCTGTCTTGCTGCAGTTTTATAGATTGTTTTCCTGGCACTTACTTCACCATGGGCTGACCAGCTCTGTTCAGCCCTCACTATGCTCAGGCTTCATTCTACTCCCCTACCCTACACCCAGTTCCCAACTACCATACTACATCTACACGTATACCTTACTTACTCTGCCTCCTCTACTCATCCTATCATTGTGTACCTAACTGCACTATCCAATCACAAACTGTTCTTGTTATAATGTCTCCACCCACTTCTAAATTCCTTCTCAGATCTCAGTCTGCTTCCTCCCTGTCAAAACCTGGCTATTCTCCATGTGGATATCACTGCTCATTACCTCACCTTACCATACTGCATGAATTTACACTAATTATGCTGTTTCCCTCCTGTATCCCCTTATTCATCCTCCCCCTCCTGTCATTCCTAACATCCCCACCAGTAGTAATAATAAATAAGCACACCTCAAGCATTACTTCATTCTTAACTAGCAACCATCTTCCTGCTATCTACTCAAAAATCTCTTCAAACTTCTTTCCCATAACTACTTTCCACTACTGTAACCCCCAAATACCCTAACATTGATCACCATGTCTCCACAGTGGAACGAAGGGCATTTTATATTGCTCATCTCATAAGTAAGAGCATTGCCTCCAGAAAAAAGGGAGGTTATGACTCCCCCTGTACTCTTCCCTCATCAGGAAAATAATAGAGTACAAATGCTCCCTTTGGTGTCCCTTTCCAAATACCTGCAGCAATTGGAGAGACCACAAAGGTTCCTTACAAAAGAATTCAGGGTCTTTAAGATCTGCCTTATGTGGACAGGCTGAAACCATTGTCACTTTACTCTGTGTCATACAGACTGCTCAGAGGTGACCTGTGCCTTGCATATACAGCAATTTCTGACAAAGCTTTAATGGAAATGCTGCACATTCTCAAGTCAAATGGCATACGGGTCACTCGCTCAAAGGACCTTAATCTGATATGTGACATCAACAGAACTTGTTGGAAAGACAGATGTGTCTCAGAGAGGTTGTTCCACCTTTTTTAACAAGCTTCCTCTTCGTGTTAAACAAAGTCTCATGATGGCCTTATTTAAGCGTAATTTGGATGAGTGGATAGGTAATCAGAAATTCACTCCAGGGATTTCACCTGTGTCACTCTTGGACAGGGGCTATAAGTGCTGATTTTAGTGTCAGCTTGAATGAGACACCCCTGGGAACATAGGTTGACCTTGGCTAGGCTTGTAAAGGCTCTGGGACTATTAGCCTAGTAACCTCCTATGATCCTATAAAGAAACACACACCAACAACTTTACTAGTGACCATTTTCAGGAAGGTTGTGCCTTTATCACAGTGTTTTGAATTTATATTATTCATATTTAAGGGGTTATGGAATTAAATTTCATTTGTAAATGTATTGTGGGAGTAGAGGACAACAGCTCATAAATAATTTATTACAGGTATAACCCTAGCCCTGAGCAGCATCCAACTGTCATCCAGAATGATACCGCAGTACAAGCAGAAAATGACAGACTTCAACAATTGGCTAAGTTTCTGGTGTCATTCTAAGGGGATCCAGTATCTGTTTGCTTGGGATGACATGATTGACAGTCCTCGATGCTTTGCCAAAGATGGCCTGCATCTGTCACCCCTGGGTTTCCGGATACTGGCTAAGACTCTTGCCTTTTTTAGGCGATGTTCCAAAGACCAAATTACCATCATAACAGCTATAAATAAATGCATTCTGAGGGTCATGCTGCTCAGTGCTAGAAGTCTAAATCTCAAGATGCATTTGCTCGAAGCACTCTTCAAAATGGAGAACATCGACATTTGTGCTGTAACAGAGACCTGGTTTAAAACAGCAGAAAGCACCCCTGCACTACCAGGCTAAAACTCATTCCACACCTTTCGGCCCCAGAACGTGGACCGAAGCTCCAAAGGCGGTGTTGTCTCCATATTCATAAAGGATATGCACACCTCCAGACTAGTAGCCCAGCATAATGCATCCGAGATACTTCAGGTACAACTGACATTGGGTAAGATGGTGATTCAGGCTGTAGCCTGCTATAGGTCCCCAACCATGTACCAAGACTCTCACTCCATGTTCCTAAGCACCCTGGAAACTATTAGGGTCCAACCCAACAGTCTCATACTAGGTGACTTCAACTACCCCTCCATCAACTGGGAAAACTACTCGTGCACCAATACACTAGCCCAACGCTTCCTGGAATTCATCAGTTCCAATGACCTGGACCAGCTCATTCTTGCCCCCATTAGAGGAAGCAACATCCTTGACCTGGTTATTATTAACATGGGCAACCGTTGCTCTACACCAATAGTCAATTCCTTTCTGGTTAGATCCGACCACAAACTAGTCATCATGGAAAGCCACATCTCACCCACACCCCCCGCAAAGATAACCACCATAAAAAACTTCTCCAAAGCTGACTTTGGCCTCCTAAAAACAGATGTGGCTAACTTTACTGCATGCATGTCAATGGAAAATAGGTGCATGACTGCCGAGTCATACACCAATGCACTGTACGAACATGTACATAAATGCATGGAACTAGCCATACCCAACAAAACCACGATGCTCTCCTCCAAAAAAAGGAAGCCAGTCTGGTGGTCCCCTGCCATTAATAAACTCTACAACAGGAGGAAGAAACTGTTGCAGAAAAAGGTGAAGTCCCAAGACTGGCAAAAACTCCCTTATTAGCCTCAACAGAAAGTTGAGATTCCTCATCAAAACCTCTAAAGCCAGCTATAAAGGCAGAATTGCAGTAGACACTAAAAGCAGCCACAAAGCCTTCTATAGTTATATCAAGAATCTCCACAGCAATACCCAGGTTTGCTCTGAGTTACTGCACAATGGTGCCTCCTATACTGAGCCAACAGATATTGCCAACATACTGGCCGAAAGATTCAATGCCAACTTTACACCCCCCAAAGGACCAATCACAATACTGGAGGAATGCCAGGCACCCAGCATTACTGCAGCACAGGTTAAAGCTGCATTGTCCAAGGCCAAGAATACAGCTTCAATGGGACCCGACAATATTGCTGGATGTGTTTTACATGAACTACAAAGTGAAGTGGCACCACATCTGTGTGCCCTATTCAATCACAGCCTCACCTCAGGCTTTGTCCCTACTGACTGACACACTGCTACAGTCATCCATCTCCATAAAGGGGGGGGTGACTACAGACCCAGGGAATTATCGCCCCATTAGCCTGATGAGTCTGATATATAAGTGTATGGAGCGCATCATCATGGACTTAATTAACAAGGATATAGGGATCTCCAAACTCTACATCCCACGCAATTTGGTTTTGTGAAAGGTAGATCATGCCTGCTCAACCTGGTTGACTTCTTTGAGTCAGTCACCAGAGCTGTAGATGAGGGCAAGGCAGTTCATACAGCCTACCTTGATCTGGCCAAGGCCTTTGATGCCATTCCCCATTCAGGAATTATTGATAAACTCACCAAACTAGGCATCAACCCCTTTATCACTAGGTGGGTTGCAAATTGGCTCACAGGTAGAACCCACAGTGTGAAAATAGCTGGCTCCAAGTCAGGCTGCCTGACCAGTCACAAGTAGAGTCCCACGGGGATCATTCCTGGGTCCTCTCCTGTTTTACATCTATTTCTCAGAAATCCAGGCCAACATGGAGGGACTATGGCTGACCAAGATTGCAGACAATTGCAAGCTGGGAGCCATTATTAACTCCCCAAGTGATGTAGACATCCTACAGAAAGGTCCATAATATTTCTTATTTTTATTAAAGTTTTATGGACTTTACCTGCAGCTGTGTTGGATTGGTACTTATATTGTCTCTATTTGATCCTACAGAAAGGACTCACTGAGACCAATGACAGGTGTCAAAACCATGGCCTTAAGCTTAATGCCAAAAAAATGTGTCATCATCCCCTTTGGGAAAAACTCAGTTCCCACTGAACACTAAAGGCATTATAAGAGATCTGGGGACATGGTTGACAGCAACATGTCCTTCAACTACCACATTGCCACTGTGGTCAGAAAGTCCTTCTATTTGGCACATCTCAATACTAAGGGTTTTGCATCCAGGAAGAAAGAGGTCATCATCTTTCTCTAAACATCCCTTATTAGGCCAGTCATCGAGTACAATGCTCCATTTGGCATGTACCTCACTAGACACATCCAACAGCTGGAAAGGCCACAAAAGTACCTCACGAAGAGGATCCTAGGCCTTAAACACATGTCCTACATGGATAGACTCAAAAAACTCCAGCTATTCTGTGTCTCACATCATCTACTAAGAGGCGATCTCTGCTTGACTTACAAAGCCATGTCTGACCCAGCTCTGTTAGAAATGCTACATCTAAAGAAATCCCAATCCCACCACACCACACACTCCAGAGACCTCAACCTCATTACCACAATCAACAGAACATGCTGGAGTTACAGGTTTATAACCCAGAGACTGCCCATGCTCTGGAATAGACTTCCCATACATGTCAAGCAAAACACCTCACTGGCCCACTTCAACAGAAATCTTGATGAGTGGGTGGGAAATAGAAAGTTCACCCCAGGGATCACTCCAGTGGCTCTACTTGATTGAGGCACTGGGAACTAACATTGGGTGGCACAATGCCAGGGCACTTTTATGGGCTAGGCTTCAGGGCCATTAGCCTAGTACACACCTATGAACCGAGTAATTCATTTTTCAGCAAAACTGGCTTAGGGAATTAAATTTCTACTATAATCTGTTCAAGATAAAGTACCTAAATAAATTGCTGGTATGTATGACCTGTACTGCTTGTGATATATTGAGGCTTCATAAGGGTACTGTAGCAGTAAATTTAAGGAAAATTCAAAATGAAAGTACCTACATATGGCAGCACATCGGTCTAGTAACTTATCTGATTGTAATGTTACTGACACAGCAGGTACTGCACCTTTGGTGCTGGAAGACCAGAAATCTGTGGGTTGTATTCCCACTCCAGGTGACTGAATTGCTGGCACTGCAGTATGGAATTAGGAGGGAGGTGTTGTAATCCTGAGTGTGACTACCTTTGGATTAGACATTAACCCAAGGTCCTGTATGCTTGAGATAGTGGTAGCTCAGGTAGATGTAAAAAATCCCATGGCACCTATTGAAAATACTAGGGTAATTTCCCAGTATCCTGGCCAGATTTCCACTGGTAGTAGAAATACCACTTTGGGTCTCCAAGAGACCACTGGCCTAGTCAGACTAACCTGGTCAACAAAGGATAAATATATAAAATAAATAAATAAATAAATTATCTAATTAATGCAAGCTGCAGCATAGGCTATACAGGTTATTAGAGAGTAGTGGGCTTGGGTACAGAAGCCCCACATTTCCTACAGTTTCTGCAAAACATTTGAACACTTTTTTGCCTGCTTTTAATGGGCATTCCTTTATTTCTATATTTTTACTGAATTACCCCATTTGTTCCTTCTTCAATTCCAAGGAGAATGGCTGAATCTTACTTAACCTTGCAGGTGCGTCTGCCCCCCTTCAGGGTTAAAATGACTTTGTGGTCTATGGTCTCTGAAACTCCAACTCAGCTTTCTAGAATCAAGATATTCTGCTCAGGGAATGTTAGTGTTGGAAAGATTTCATAGCTGGGTGAACCTAAGAAGACATAAGCAACAACACACATATCATGCTTTATGCTCCCCACTACCTTTCAATAGGTAACCTGCCTAAATATCAGGGAGACACCCCCCCCCCAGGCATGACCAAGGGTGTTTCTAGTTGCAGGAAGGTCACACCTACCTTCCTAGGATAGACACAATCAACCTCCCTGCTGTGTCATCAAGCATCTGAGCCATTAGTCCAATCCTTGTTGCCTTGTGCTACCAGCATGGCATTTCCACACTTTTTGATAAACATTGCTGCAGTTTTCTAGTGGCTTTGTTAATAAGCCATGTTTGGAAATGGGTAACATTGGGTAAGCTGTGCCTGCCTTCAATAAACCCAACTATTGCTTATTACTGTAACACAAAGGCATTTGAAAAATAACTGTCTTATTTTTTTAAATAGTGGGCCGGATTCACGAAACCTCCATGTAAGACTTAATATATCTTACTCGGAGGCTGCAGTTGAACGGGATGTCGTCAGCATGCCATGAATATTCATGAGGGCATGCTGACTCATCCGTAACTCTTACATGGACTGAGTAGGCAAGCAGGGGGCATGTCCGACTGCTGAGCAGTCTAAAAGTCCATGCCGCTGCAAGGTTTTAAAAAGCATAATGTCAACAGACAAGAGCGAGTCCGATCAAATGTACTTGCACTCAACACCACACTCCCTGACACTGTAAACCCCCATCAGAGTTGTAGAATGTAAAATATTAAATTTTTTTTTAAATCCACGATTTAGCTGACCGTATTTCCGCTTGTTTGCTTGGGTGCACCCATTGCTTAACCACAGTTAGCAATTGTGACATTGAAGAGCATATAAGAACTACTTATGCAAATGAATCTGAATAGCAATAGCGTAATGGTAGAGTGTATGCACAAAGAGAAGGCATTCACGGTACGGGTCCCACCACTCCCCTTCTTATTTATGTTTTAAATCAGTATTTGAAATAATACCAGCCATATATGATTAAAATTTTATTAAAAGCAGTGACATGGCCAATGTATCAGTGAACAAAATATATATTTTCAAATGACCCAGATATATAATAGCTTGCTGTTAAGCAACGTTTTACACAGCTAAACAGAGTTGCCCATAGTTTAATAGTGCTTCACCCAGCTAAACAGAGTTGCCCATAGTGTAATAGCACTTTACCCAGTGCAATAGAGTTGCCCAAAGTTTAAAAGCGCTTTACCCAGTGCAATGTGTTTGTGCAGACGTATGCGCCATGCCAACCAGGGCACCGTAGGGCACAGGGGAGTAATATAGAGCTAAGTTGCTTAAATGCAGCCACACCCCCTAGCCTGTCTAGACAGTATTAAAATAAAAGAATGACAAGGTTTGAACCCAGGACCATTTGCATCATAATCAAAGTACAGAACCACTAAGCCATGACAACATATGGGAAACAGCCACTATTAACATTCATAAACTTAGGAATGGTAGTTTAACCATTACTAAGCAGATCTGCAGTCAACCTAGAATTTTACAAAATGGCCAATCACAAAAAAGTGCGGGTAAAGTGGCATATTTAAGACCCACAGGCGGGAATACACGCCATAACTGATTGTAGCTCACATCTGCAGTCAGAATGTCTGGTGTTGGAGAGGGAGCGCACTTCCGAGCGCAGAGATGGGGCATCGAGGAGTACAAATACATGGTTTGGCTCCTAGTCCACCGTCACGAGGCAAGACTCCTGCAGGGCCAGTTCCAAAGGACGGAGTACAAGGCAGAGGCTTGGAACCGGTTAGCTCGTGACCTCACCAGTGCCACAGGCATTCCTCGGACTGGTGAGCAGGTCCGTCACCACCATGCGGACCTGAAGAGATGAAAGGAGGACCACCTGAACCAGTGGATACAGGAGACCCGTGGGATGTGGGATGCCCCAGTGCTGAGTATGTATCCATGGAATGCAGTATGTAAGAATTTAAAATGGAGTATGTATAATGGATAGGAATGTCTCAATATCCCTTCATTTACTTTACAGCTGCAGGTGACCGTGTTACGAATCAGCAAGCCTATGCTGATAGGCTGCTAAGGCTGCGCTACCAGGCAGGTTAGTGATTATTCTGCATGTATTGTTATATAAAATATGGGAGAGAGCATGAAAGAAAGTGTTGTAGTCCAATAATACAGCCGTAAAATGGACTGAATAAGTCCTCTGCATGTACTGTCAGATAAAAATGTTAGAGAGTCAGAAAAAGAGTGTAGTAACCCATTAAGAAAGGTAACAAATGTCTGGAATAATATCTCTGCAGGCACTGTCATATAAAAGAATATGTGAGTGAGCCTGAAAAAAGAGTGTGCTAACCTATTAATAAAGGTATAATATGTTGTGAACATGTCTGCCATATATACCGTTAAAACAAATAAAGGAGTGAGCCTGTGGAAAAGTGTGTAATGTCATTAATAAAGGTCTAAAACCCAGAGTGTGTCTGTTTCACTTAGTATGAAATGTTGTTGTACCCTTGCATTATACAAATAGTAATGTGTTAGAAAGTGCTGGCAACCCAGAGTTCTGCAGTCCCATCTAAAGTGGGTGATGGAAGTGCTAGTGGCTGTGATGTAAATATACAGTCCTCAACAGTCAGTTACTGGTTGGCATGTGTAAGTAAATCTGGCACACGAGTAGCATGCTAATATGTTCCCCAGAAATGTAAGTGTGCTTCAATAAATGCAGGGTATTGCACAATTAGAAGTGAAAATGTCATGTGAAAACATCCAGATATGTAGATAAAGAAATATAAATGCAACCATGAAATATGTAGCAGTAACATCTGCATCCTGGACAGTTAGTATGTGAGATATAGGTCAAGTATAGATTGAACTAGCCAAACCCACTACACAACCTAATGCATGGTGGCAAGTGTAATAATACATGTAGGGAATATACACATGCAGTCACTAGGAATGTAGTGTAGAGTAAAAGTGTTTATAAGATGTTAACGGAGTTTTTTTCTACACCCTACTGTTTGTGCATAAACCATGCAATTCCACACCTCAGTGGGTATGTGTAATCTTAAATATTTGTTGGGATATATGTCCAATTGTTCTATAAATATTTGCACTCATGTTGATGCATGTGCCCTGTTCAAACACCACATTCATGGTGGCCTGTTGCTACCAATCATCCCTGCATGTGGTTGGAATAACCACTGTTGTTCAATATATGCATGTGTTATGTTTGCTGTTCAACTGTTGGAACTGTGGTGTGTAGGGTTAATGGGAATATTACTGCATGCTGTTACAACTAATCTGGGATGCTGTTGTTTATGTTGTAATGAAACACACCTAATCACAGAATGTATGGGAAGGCCGGTCCCAGCAGACCCACCTGTCCCTCCTCAGTTGGCAAGTGCACCTGGCACCAGTGGCTCTGGTGCCCAGCCCGGACTCCCCTCCTCCATTGTTCCTGTTCCACCTTCAGGTGGAAGCGCTGCAGGGGATGGGGCTCATCCCCACCCCGTGCAAGCATGGGCAAAGAAGGGCCACCCGTCACCCTTCAAAGGGTCCGGGTTGTGGTGCGTAGGGAGATCCAGCGTTCACCCGCTGATCCCCTATGCCAGCTTGAGGCAAGAGTGGCGCGTCTCATGGGTGAGCCTGCCCATCCTACTCAGCCCCCCACACAGCCACCCCCAGGGCTGTAAAGGTTTAGTGGTGACTACCCATGGGTGGGGATCTCAGTTCCACTGTTACCATCTGTGGGCTCATGGGCTTGAGATTTCCAAACAACCTTCCCCATCAATTGTGTTCACCCACCCCATGTGTCAAATTCCGGCCCATATGCGTCTTGTTTGTCTTGTCTGTTTACCTCCCCAACCTACCTCCCCAAATATACCTACTTCCCGTACCTCACTTACCACTCTCACCTGAAAAAAAAAAAAAAAAAGGGCAATCTGTACCCGAAAAAAGATTACGCCCCATACATAGCTTCCCATTTTGCACACATGTCCATAGGACATGTACACTGATAATTCTAATTGGCAGTGCAACAAATAATGTTGTCCTCACCCCTCTCTCAGGGGTGGAAGGTCTTAAAACTCACTCCAAATTTTCAACATATGCACAGCTGTTGCTGTTAAAGGAATGGGCAGCTATGGGCCTTCCCTACACCCTTCCTGCACATCCCGAGCTTGTTTTCCTACTGTCTGTCCCTCTCTGTGCCCCCTTTTTCACCACTTTCCCATCTCCCTATTTTCTTTTCTTTAAAAGAAATTAGCGCGGGGGTTAGTGGGAGTAAGCACTTTTTAGAAGTAGTTAGCGTGGGTGCGCGAGTGTGAGCTTGTGTGCGCTTAGCTAAGCATTGCTAAACATTGCGCAAACCCACGCAAACCAGCTTACAACTGCTTAAAAGTGCCTTAGTCACTCTGTATAACAAGGCCCTTGTACTGCTCAGCAGCAAAATAAAAAACCTTGTCAGTCTCGAACCTGGGACCTTGGACTCACCAGTCTGCATGAAGTACCACTACACCACAGCAGATATACAATAACATAGTGCTGAAAACAATTTATCATGCATTACCATGAGTGAATGCAAAGGGAAAATAGGAATGGCATAACACAAATCTTGTTCTGTGGGCCTTAACCAGCAGGTGTTGTTGAATTGCATGACATGACTGTGAAAAGAGAATCAGCTATGCTAGTAGGGAATAAGGTTACAGTAGCAGCTTACACACCCCACACAGTATCAGGGCAGGATAAACACTGGCCTATTTGCATAGGTCACAGGCCAGACCTCCCAACAGTGACTGCTCTATAGTGATGACCCTGATTTGTAAACAAATGTTAGCTGTACCCCTCTGACTCCCTGTGAAATGTACTAACAGTAGGCAGAAAGGTGTTGAATCTCACTTAATAACAAATGTCAATAAGTGAGAGTAGACACCGCTTGCACATCAGAAAAGGTGTAGTAATAAAAATGCTCTGAATCACCCAAAGTCTGAACTGCAAAATGTCTGAACTATATGACAGGTGTAACCCAGTTATATGTACCTTTCCCTGAGGCTGTTCAAATATATACGTGAGAGTATCTGAGGCCTGGAAGAGTCAGAAACACAGGCATATCAGCTTGTCTGCTGTTACACACTCTGCAAATAGCTGTAGAATGAATCCCACAAGCATGCCCTTATGTAGAAGTACAACACAGAAATAGCAAAGGATGTAGCCATGTACTGCTAGCAACCACCTGTGACAATGTCATTGTTCAGGTGCTGAAAAGACTGCTGTGGTGCACAGTCAAAGAATACTAGGCAGACCTCTGTCCACCATCTGGATATGTCCACAGGTGGGAAATACTCAGACGGACTACAAGCCTTCATAGACTTACAGGTACACAGCAACTCTGCATGTTCAGTAAGATAAACATCACATGATAATAAATAATGCACACTGCAGTTCTGCACCCCTACCAAAGGTACTATATACCCGTGTAGTCAGGCACAACCAAGGGTGTAGGTAGGCATACACAGTACAGAAATATGTCCAGTCATCCTGAGCAGACTGTGCTAATGCCAACACAAACCACAAACTGTTCAGATGTGAGTAACGTACTAATGACAGTATAGCAGTTCACAAACAGTGCATGTGCCTGATATTCATAATTGGTAGTACAACATACTTAGATGTCCTCACCACTCTCTCAGGGGTGGAAGGTTTCAAATATCCCACCTAATGTATTGCATATGCACAGCTGTCGCTGGTAAAGAAATGGGCAGCTATGGACCTTCTCCACACCCATCATGTACATCCCATGCTAGTTTCCTTACTGTCTTCCCCTTTTTGAGCACCCTTTATCACCACATTCCTATCTCCCCATTTACTTTTCTGTCAAAGACATGAGCGCGGGGGTTAGCGGGAGTGAGCACTTGTAAACAGTAGTCAGCGGGTTTGTACCAGTGTGCGCATGTGTACGCCTAGCTTAGCATTGCTAAGATATGATAAGCTATGCCAAGCTGAGCTTACTATTACTAACATAAAATAAGCTAAGATAAGCTTAGCTTAGTATTGCTAAAATACAATAAGCTAAGCTAAGAGTCGCTTAGCATCGCTAAGCGTCGCGCAAACCCACGCGAACTTGCTTACAACTGCTTAAAAGTGCCTCTGTCACTCTGTAGGACAAGGCCCTTGTATTGCTTAGCAGCAAAATAAAATACCCTTGTCAGTCTCAAACCCCACACCTTGGACTCATCAGTGTGTATGATGTACCACTAAGCCACAGCAGATCTACAATAACTTGGTGCTGAAAGAAATATAACATGCATTACAAGGAGTGCATGTAAAGGGAAAATAGGAAAGCCATAGGAGTACATTGCAATAAAGAAATATGACATGCATTACAAGGAGTGAGTGTAAAGGGAAAATAGGAAAGCCATAGGAATGCATTGCAATAAAGAAATATAACATGCATTACAAGGAGTGCATGTAACGGGAAAATAGGAAAGCCATAGGAGTACATTGCAATAAAGAAATATGACATGCATTACAAGGAGTGAATGTAAAGGGAAAATAGGAAAGCCATAGGAATACATTGCAATAACTACTGTTGTATGACAGTTAATTCCCTAATTCCAAAAGAAAGTACATACTCCCATGTATCCAGTGTTAGCATTAGGAGGTGTGAGTAAACTTACACACTGAGAAGAGTGTACTGGAAGAAGCAACAGTCAAATTTCAGTACAACATGCATTTCACAGGCTACAACCCAGCATCAGATATGAGACATATACCAACCTTCTGACTGACACAACAGTGTCCACAGCAAACAAGCATGGTCCCCACCTTGCAAAACTGAAAGGCCTACGCGTACCTAACCTATCATTTTATAGCAGTGTCCTGAAATCACAGTGAGAACTGCAATTACCACACAGCAGGCTGCATGCAATTACTAAATGGTGGGCACCAATTTTTGCAAAGGCCATCACATGCACATGTGCAGATACCTACAAAAGCAGCCTGTACTTGCTGCCACACTTGCAATAATATCACTGCAGCAACCGGAGAGAGAGAGAGCGAGTGAGAGAGACAGACAGACAGACAGACAGACAAACAAACAATCAAACAAATAGAGGCAGTTGGAGACCAACCCAATAAATAACAACAAACAGAGGCAGTTGGAGAGACCAACCCAAAACAAAAAAAAAAAAACAGAGGCGGTTGGAGACACCAACCAACCAAAACAAAAAAAAAACAGAGGAAGTGGAAGACACCAACCTAAACAAATAAAAAAATATATCAACAGGTACAACAGACTGAGGTGAGAAATACAAAGGTAAGGTATGTAACACAGATGTATTTGCTGGCATCCAAATGATGTGTCTGAAGGGTACTCTACATTCTGTGAACACTCCTTATGTGGTAGCAGTCCGTATCTATATGTATATGCAGATGTGCATAGGGCAAGGGACATACTGCAACTGTTAGTGAAGGCTGGACATATACATGTATTTGAAGGTTGCTATGTGCACATATCTATGTAGGTTGTAGTGTGTGGCATTGAAAACAGCAAGCAGTGCAGGTATATGTTATGTGGTGGTTAAATGCTGTGGGACTGAATTACAGCCAGTGAGGTCTGCTATGGCTATACGGACTGAGGACAGCAAAATGCATTCTGCACAACACTGTGCAATATTATTACATAATTGTATGTCTCACAACTGTTCCATAATTGATATTCCCACCATGAAAGGTGGGCAGTATATGTGCATATATGTGCATGTATATATACAGCAGTGGCTGTTACAAGTATGTGTATATATATATATATATATATATATATATATATATATATATATATATATATATATATATATATACATATATATATATATATATATATATATATATATATATATATATATATATATATAAAGTGCACGGAACAAGATGGTGCACGGAATTCAAATAGACACGTAATCCACAAACAATCCAGCACTCCAAAAGATAAAAACGAGCCAAGTCAAGGTGTACAGAAGTTTATTGGGCAACCAGCCCAACAACAAACACAGACTGGTGGCCAGTTTCGCTCACAGCGTCCTCAGTGCTGGATTGTTTGTGGATTATGTATATCTATATATATATATATATATGGTTACCTAGTTCATTTCATCGAAAGTTCATTTCATCTAAAGTTCATTACATCGAAAAGCATTTGCCCCCTTCCCCAATGTTGTGCGACCCTGGAGTTGATATATATAGTTAGGGGGGGCGTGGGGGCACAGCCCCCACATTGGGGTGTGGGGCAAGCCCCACCTAAAATGCTTTTTGATGTAATGAACTTTAGATGAAATGAACTTTCGATGAAATGAACTTTCGATGAAATGATAGGTAACTATATATATATATATATATATATATATATATATATATATATATATATACATATATATATATATATATGTATGTATACATATATATATATATATATATATATATATATAAATATACATATATATGTATATATATATATATATAGATATATATATAGATGTATATATATATATATATATATATATATATATATATATATATATATATATATAGATAGATATATAGATATATACATATAGATATATATAGATATATACATATATACATATATATAGATATATAGATATATAGATATATACAGATATATATGGATATCTATGGATATATATAGATATGTATGTATATATATATATATATATATATATATATATATATATATATAGATATATATATATATATATATATATATATATATATATATATATATATAGATATAGATAGATATATATATATGTATATAGATATATATAGAGATGTATATATGGAGTGATATATAAATATATATGTATATAAATATATATATATATATATATATATATATATATATATATATATATATATAGATATATATATATTTATTTATATAGTGAGAGAGGGAAACACAGGGTCAGATGTATTGCAACAGGTGCCTGGAGACCAAGGCATGGACTGAACACCAGTGTTGATACTGCAGTGTCATACCCCATTCCAAAACACTTTACCCACTAACTACCAGATAGGTGTTTGCCTGACTAACACTGAAGGTGTCAGAAGGGAACATGGGACACAGGTGGACAGTAGCCTCCCCTTTGATATTCACAGTGCCACACTAGTCTTGTAATCTGTCTACGTGGTACGTGTCATGACAAACGATGTGTCATGTACGGAAATATAGGTCAGTGTTCCCCTGTACTCATCACAATGCCCCATGTGGTATGTACCTCACATGACAACTACAGCAAGTGGAAAGGCCACAGACATACCTCACAAAGGGCAATACTGCCCTGAAACAAATACCCTATGCAGACTGACTCACATAACCACAGCTACAGTGCGTTGCATACCGGCCACCCAGAGGTTACCTTTGCCAAGTATACAGAGGTATGCCACAGCCATAGCAGTCAGACAACCACCATGTCAACACCTCACAATCCCACCGGGATACACGGCCTAGGTCCCTAATCCCCGCAACCTCACTAAACAGCACATGCTGGAGGGATAGGCTCCTATTGGCAAATATGCCATACTCTGGAGTAAACCACCCAGCATGAACAAACAAGGCTCCTCAGTAGCACATGTCAGACATACCCCTGATGATTGTCTGGGGGATAAGTAACATGCCCTGGGAATCACCTCTGTGTATCCGGTTGACAGGAGGAAGTGAAATCTAATTACATGTGTGTTAAAGGCTAGGGTAGCATATGGCTAGGCTGCTGTAGGCCCCAGGGACAATAGTGTATTACCTACTTATGACACAATGCACACAGACATGTACACAGTGCAATACCTGCTATGTGAGGTGGAATGAGTGTGACAGTGAATGTGTGCAAAGTCTGTGACAGTGTGATAGCTAAGTGTGAGGTTGTTTCTGTCATGGTCGTTTGTGTCCTAAGTGTGAGGCCAGAGAAAGATGTGTCAGTTATTGGGATGCAGACATAGTAGGATGGTATATGTTGTGACGTAGTTCCTTGTGTAAGACTGTGGTGTCCCATCATAGGCTGAAGCAATACATGTATGCTCAGTAAGTGGTACTGCTGGTGAATCCAGCTGACATTTGAACTGTTGTACCACCTGAACCTGTAGGCCTAAACAGCACAGTATGGTGTATGTTCACATTTCCTGGTAACACTGTCTTGTGTGTTTCCTGTAGTCTGCACAGATTACATTCCTCAGGCATAGGTATCTGTAAGTAGGGGCACACAGTACTGTAAGGTACATAGCAAATGCTCATCTGTGTCAGCATACATTTGTGTGTTGTATGAATGTCTGATGTGTGTGTAATGATGCCTGTACCATGTCCGCAATCACATGTGTGATGCAGGGTTTGCGTGTGTACCTAGCAACATGTATACTCTGTTAAAGCAGTATGCCAGCTATATTAACAGCTGTGCACATATGTTAGGTAGGGGTATGGCAACAACGACTAGGGTGGGTTACTGGTTATACTGTAACTGTACTTCACATTCATTGCAATGGATGACATATTTCTGCATGCATTAGCTTGATACGTACCCCCCTGGCAAGGCTGTGCACTGGATCCCAAACAGTGGAGTGTGGCAGGCACTGTCAGCCAGATGTGAGCTGAGCACTGATATGTGGTATTGAATGTGTGTATCCTCTGACAGACGAACAGATGCTATATATGGCAGTTAACTGATATCTGTACTGTATAATGTTAAGTTGCCACATGACTTGCTCACACATATTGTTTACTTGTCTTCCAGGATTATGGCTCATCACAGGAATCCCTGCTACACAGCTGCAGAGGAACAGGAAATCCACCACAGCCTGGTTCAGCACTATACCCTGCTGTTTTCCAGGGCCAGCCAGCACCAGCAGGAGCGTACTGCACTGTGGCAAGAACTTGTTCTTCGGGTAAATGACATAGGCATGCATAACCAGACATATGAGCAGGTACGCCATCACTGCAGTGATTTAATTAGACATGTCTGGCGGCATGCGTCTGATATCCACAGACAACAGCTTGCCACAGGTGGCGGGGTGTCCATACATCCCCCCTCACCAGAGTGGAGGAACTGCTGCTAAGTGTGGTGGCTCCTGGCCTACAGCAACAACAACATCACACATGTGTCATCATGGAGGCCAGAGCCACCCAGCATGGTGACATGGAGCATGCAGGTAACATGCCCTAGCTGTAGACTACTGTTACCTGTATTGTTAGATTATGCATGTGTGCGATGTGTACTGTGTTTAGCAATTGTGCTGCCTATTGTGTGCAATACTGATAATTTGAATAGTATCTGTACACCTATTCCTGTTGCTCTACTGTAGTTTAGCGCACTCACAGTAGCAATGCCACAGTTGTGGCCACTGGCAAACTGTGTCATATTCTTGCAGGTCCCTCTGGTGTGACAGCAGGGCAGACGTTACATGCTGGTGAGTATGTTAACACTTTAAACTTGGTATTGAACTGTGCATGTCATAGGTGAGGTGTAGGCCATGTACACATAACACACCTACGCATAATGCATGCTGTGCACGTTTGCTGTGAGAAGCGAAACATCTCAGTAATGTCAGTAGCTGCCTCAATCATATGCAATGCACAGAGCATCAGACACAAATGGGGAAACACTGTACTGCACATTGGATAGGCATAGTTGACACACGTACACAACATAACATGTTTGTCATACGCAGTACACCTCAACATGCTACACATAGTGAAACCGGACATCTGCTGCCAGGTCACACTTCAGTATCCCACATGTCATCCACACACCACACATAATATACCTGAGGGGTAGGGTCCTAGCATGGGGCTGTGCAACACTACTCAACACATAACACAGTCATGTTAGGCAATGCTCCCTATTGGACACCTCACACACCCTTGTGCAATGTGGCTGTGTAATTGTGAACTTAGCCACGGCACTGCGGTTCAGGTACAGCATGCTAGGCGGTGGTCTAGCACACTTTAGTGGCCTTGAGTGACCACATGATGCATGATGATAATGGCTAATGGTACTACACCCCATACTGTTACAATGGCCATGTCCAGGATTGGTATCCCATCACGTATACATGCACCACTCATCCCGTGTGTACATAGCATGCATGTGCTGCACCTGTGTCCACAATTATCTGCTACAGACACAGACACTGCAATCAGACATGGAAATCCATGTGACACACAGATAACACATGCAGCCATGGTATGTATACCTGTGTGTGGTGATGCACAGGACATTGCAGAGCTTATAATACTTGCACAGAAATGTTGTGTCCTTTAACACATTGTGTTCCAGGTTGTAGGCAATCACTGAACATGTACACACATGCACCACAGCTATGTACACTGTCATTAACTATGGCTGTCTAAACTCACACTGCATGGACTTGATCAACACTTATTATGCATGCTGACACATGTGCGTGACAATTTGCCTTGTGATACTGTCACCCACCTTCAACCAGTATTGAGTATGATTTGGATTTCTGTTGTGTGTGTGTATCTGCTGTAGTGAGGAGTGTGCATGTGTTCCTGTGTTCCTGTGTGCATGTGTTCCTGTCTTCCTGTCTTCCTGTGTTCCTGTGTGCCTGTGTGCCTGTGTGCATGTGTGCATGTATGCATGTGTGCATGTGCAGACCGTAACATGTGTTTCCTGTCTTCCTCTCACAGGTGCTGAGGTAGGGCTTGGCGAAAGCAGCAAGTGACCTGAAGCCACTGCCATGGATACTGGTGATGATGACACATGTATTTTGGCACAGGGAGATTTGACAGGGTCTGTCGTTGGTCCACCAATCGACAGTACACAGCGTTCAACCCCATCTATGCGCATACTCATACTGCCATTACATCCCTCACCACCAATGGCCATAGGGGAGGGACAGCATACAGTTGGCATTGTCCAGGAGAGTGTGGTACCCATGGCACGAGCATCCCCTCACAGCAGCCATAGCTGTAGACCCAGAACGGTACCACATAGGTGGAGGTCCAGGGGTTCTTGGGGGAGCATCACTGGACATATTGCCCCTGGCAGGTGTGTCCTCACAGGTCTTACGATGACCACTATGTTCCGGGCTGTAATGCAGGCTCAGGCACATATGGAACAGTACACCAGGCAGGGACTTAGGGCGCAGAGGGCACATAACACCGCTATCAATGACAGCATCCATGACCTTGCTGGTGCCATCCGGACATACACAGAGGTCATTGATAGACGTTGGGGGAGACAATAGATGCCCTCCACAACATGTCTTCCTCGAGCCAGGACCATGCAGGATGGTTGCGACATCGGCGCATGCCAGCAACAGCAACAGCTGGCAGTGGTCCCAGACGGCCCACAGCTCACAGCCGCTCCTGTAGTGGCAGTTCCAGCCCCAGCAATGCTGGGGCTGGCCTGTCCATTGTCCATTCCAGTAGACCACATGCACTTGGCTCTGGCCAGTCCCAGCAGGGACATGGGTCCAGTCGTCATACCTCTGCCTCTGATGACAGTACCCAGTCAGGTTTGGTACCCGATACTGTCCGTAGCACCCCTGCCAGGCACAGGTACTGTGTCCATGGCCAGAGACAGTGATCTGTACAGCCAAGCAGGTACAGTCTGTGGCTGTCCCACAAACCACCGTATATGGCAGCCACATGGTGGAGCTGTGTGCATGCAGACACATACACATTAAGCAAACAAGTAGGGCTCACACATACACACACATTACATCAACATTGGCCCATGCTGTACTGTTGTCCCTCACACACACACACACACACACACACACACACACACACACACACACACACACACACACACAGACATGTCGATTGGATGGGTTAATGTCAGGCTCTGGCAAACAACAAAATTCCCTGTGCATATGATGATACCTGTGCCACCTCCTGTCATCTGCATTATCGACAGAGGGACAGGCTAACATGGTGCTGATGCACAGGGTGACACTATAGCAGTGTAGCAATAATAGCAAGTTGTCAACAAGGAAGTGTAACTACATCCTTGTAGGTATATCTGAGCAGACATTATGCATCAAAGCTCTGATTGTCAGTGTAGCATTGTTTACACCACTGTTAGGTCTGAGTATGTATTATCCACCCATGTGCCACTTGGCTGATGTGTGATGTGTTGCCAGCATGTGTTAGTGAGTGGACAGTACGTGTGTGATGTGTGCAGTACAGATTAGCAAGTGTACATCTGTGAACATGGTTGGTGTGCACTGTCTGGATGTATGTGCATAGTGGACACATGGGACGTGTGGCATACCCTGTCGTACACATTATTAACATTCCATTGCATCTTTCAATGGCCAGTATGCATTCTACTACAGTTATGTACTAACATGGGTAGACGCGTGTATGACATGGGTTGACACTATGCTGCGGGTGATACCGTTAATATCAGTCAATGATTTGCAGTCTGGTAGTATACACAACCTCAACAGCATGATTATAAGCAATCATTGGATGATGTCCTGACAAATGACACAAAGTAGTAGGGAACCCAGTATCAATTGGATCCTTCCGGTGCTACACTATAACACTAACCAGTGGTGATGACCGCCACCCATTACTGTGACCACACCTGTGTGTCATATAGCCCCATTAGGTACATGCAGACACACTAGAGATGTGTCCATCCAAATCTGGGAATGTATGGAATGGCCTACAATGCATTCCCAGGATGGGACGCATATCCTACACAAAGGTATCATACAGACAGATATCTGTTGTGTGATACATGCTGTATAGTAGTAAGCCGACAATGGCATAGTCATCCTCATGTACTAAACATACTATCCCGTCAGTACTACACCAGTGGTAGCCCTCAACATGTATGTCGGGTACCATTGTGTACATACAGACCCAAGTTATGTCATGTGTCCCTTGGTATCCACATATCCATAGGTATTGTGGAGTCCCAAGGTGTATCACAGACATTAGAGGCCTGAATGCATATCCACAAGGCAGTCGTACACCTATAAAGACTGTCCATTCTTGGCAGACATTGTTGTGTATGACCATGTCTGACATATACCCCAGGCATATACCCTCACTCACACTACTCTTACGTAACTGTCATGGGTGTGTGTGCCACAGATGACCTTGGCCACAGAACACGACAGAGGACGGCTGTGTCACATACATACATATGTGACCTACGATCTGAGTAGCAGCGGCACAACCTGTCAATGGAAACAAATGTATTCATGTAGTATGCAGGCTTCACACCTATGTACTGATTGAGGGGACATGTACACATATATATTTGCCACGCAGATACCTGATGTCTGCAATGCACTTACTGTTGTCATCATACTATGTCATACCATAGTAAAAGCAAAAACCACACAGTGTTGACCAACAGTGACATGCACACAGTCAGCATTTGCAGGATTCAAACCCCTACCTAACTATGTTATGATACTAGGGAGAGACACATTAACACGGTGTGCTATTTGCTGTATTATGATACTAGGGAGAGACACATTAACATGGTGTGCTATTTGCTGTACTGGCTGGTTTCCCTTCTCCTGCTATATTTGTAGGATGGTGACATCATCAGCCTTTCCAAAGAGGTATGTATCTCCTTTACTGTGTTTTCACAGTCTCCAAGAAGGGTACTCCTTTCAAAGACTATTGCATACACACACACACACACACACACACACACACACACACACACACACACACTGTTTGCAGAATTCAAACCCCTACCTAACTATGTTATGACACTAGAGAGTGACGTATTAACACAGCACGCTATTTGCTTTACTGGCTGGTTTCCCTTCTCCTGAAGTATTTGTAGGACGGTGACATCATTAGACTTTTCAAAGAGGAATGTACCTCTTTTAGTGTGTTTTCACAGTCTCCAAAAAGGGCACTCTTTTCGAAGACAATTACACACACACACACACACACACACACACACACACACACTGTTTGCAGGATTCAACCCCCTACCTAACTATGTTATGATACTAGAGAGAGAGAGAGACGCATTAACACAGCGCGCTATTTGCTTTACTGGCTGGCTTCTCTTTTCCTGCAGTATTTGTAGGATGGTGACATCATCAGACTTTCCAAAGAGGAATGTACCTCTTTAATGTGTTTTCACAGTCTCCAAAAAAGGGCACTCCTTTTGAAGACAACTGCACACATACATACACACACTCACTGTTTGCAGGATTCAAACCCTTACCTAACAATGTTATGATACTGGAAAGAGATGCATTAACACGGTGCGCTGTTTGCTTTATTGGCTGGTCTCCTTTCTCCCGCTGTATTTGTAGGATGGTGACATCATCAGACTGGACATGGTGATGTGTGTACACTTTGTTTTATGCCATTCCAGGAATGGTCCATGTGGGTCAGCAGGTGTCAACAGCTTGAACATGACCTCAGAATCCTTTCCTTGTGTGATCTATCTGTGGACACATTGACATTCCATCATATGTCAACACATATGTATGCACAGCTTCTTGGTTTTGTGGATACTACATGTGTCTGGGATGTTGATAAAGGGCTATTCAAAGTCTATGTGACACATGTGTAGATGTGTTCATTGATGTATGTCCTGGGTGGCTGCCTTGCAAACAGTCTAGCATGTTTGTGAACCATGATCTGTACATGAACATACCACAGTTCATAGGGTTGTGTGTGTGTCAGCTTCCAATAGCTCTGTTTATGACTGCAACCATGATGGACTCCATGACCTTGCAGATCAGACCTCATAGGTGTACTGGACTTGACTTCACATGGTGTGTTGTGCACCAACACTTGTGGGGAGTGCCATATGTTGCTCTGACACATTCAACGGTTCCACATCCTGTGTAGTGGGTGCGGCTCAGCTGACTGTTCAGGTGCATGATCTGTTTGTTCTGTAGTTTGTGCATGACACATATTGGGACTCAATGTATTCCACCTGCTGCCATGCTTTTGGCAGTGGGGGTAGCTGCTCATCCATTCTACATGTGATATCTCCTGGTATGATGATGTGGACTATTGTCAGTGGGGGATGGGTATGTACATATGGGCCTGTCTGTCATGATGTCAGCATTGACACTCAGGTACAGTTTGCCCTGACTCAGGACATATATGGGTGTACATTGATATTTATAAGATAGCTGAAGGAGGTCTCATGATTCAGTCTGGACTCCTTCTCAGCTCCTCTTTACAAAACACTAACAAACATGAGCACGGATCCCTGTTATACTCTTTTACATGCTTAACACCCGACTGATCCTTTGTGATCAGGCTACAGAGTATGTCATGATAATATCCTCGCATGCCCAGGGGTGGGTTTTGTGTGTACTCTTCAGTCCAGCTGTTGGATATTGTGATATTGACACAATGTCACATCTGCCTCATGTACACTGACAACCCTCTCCTCCTCCCGACAAACTCAAATATATGTGTGAGATGCACCTATATAGACATACAGGGAGCTGAACACTGTCGACCCATGACTGGCACAGTCTATCAGTTGGTGAAGGTAACCACACACACCACATATCAGTCTCACATATCTTCTAGCAACAGCACTCAAACCACATTAGCACACATTTACATACTCGGATGCTGTAAATGTACTCTACCTAAGCAGCAGAGACCTCCAAAGCAGATACACACACACCTGCTACCCCACTACAATACCCACATATCACAAAGTTCACAATGTCACTGTGCCACACAGTCACCGCCCTTCAGGCTACACAACACACCTAATACACTTGTAATAGGTGACACTTATGTTCAGACACACTGACGTACCACTCACCAGCCCTGACAAGGGAATAGTCACTTTGGGCTGTCTGTTGGGTGCCAGGATCTGCCACATAACACAGGCATTCAGGTCACTCCAAAGCAAGTACATGACTGGCACCATCATTGGCCATGCTAGTGTGTGTAACCTCAGATGTTACTCCCTGGACCACATGACATGATACATGGAGGTACACTCTGATCATGTAGCCCAGGCCAGTATGACCCTGACCTTGTCTAGCATCTTACACCCACCAATTATGATGTCACAGTATATGGACACACATATCACATTTAACAGTTGGCTAACAAATTTGTTTCATTCATAGGGGATACGGTGTCTGTCAGCATATGGTGACATGCTCAACATGTCATGTAGCTTCACTATGGACAGCTTGCACCTGTCACCCTTGGACTTTGGTATGCTGGCTAAGGCTCTTGCTACCACCGTAGTGCCTTTTGTAAGCAGGGCTCAGAAGACAAACCCACCTCCATAGACATTACAGGTTAAATTATACTAAGGGCAATGCTGCTCAACAACAGTTGTGTTACCCTCATATTGTAGCCACTCAGGACTCTCCTCAGTATGGAGGAGAGTAATATCTGTGCACTGACAGATGCCTGGTTCAGGCTCGCTTATGCACACCAGCACTACCAGGTTATGTTTCATACCATGCTGTCTGACAACAAGACTTGGAACAGACAACACAACTAGGGAGAGTATCCTTATACATCACAGTTACACACACCGCTGGCTTAGTGGCACTGCACAAAGCATCACAGACCATACATATACAACTACCATTGTGCAATACTGCCTTTCAGTTTGTTGCCTGCTACAGAACACACTCCCAAACTCAGGAACCACACTCGGCTTTCGTGGGAACTATGGAGAATATGAAGGTCTCCACAAACACCATTATATTGTGTGACTTCATATACACAAATATTGACTGGAGATACTACTCAAGCCCCGACAACCTCACCCAACAGTCACTACAATTTGTGTACTCATATGATTTGGCTCAACCAGTCAGCACAGCCACAAGGGGGAATACATATTGGACCTGCTCATCACCAACATGGGGACTCTATGTTCCACACCAGCAATATATCTCTCATTGGTAAGGTCAGAACATACATGTATCTCACCGGACATACATATACCCTCCACACACCCATTCTGGGTAATCTTGGTGAACTTCTCATGAGCCAACATCTCACTTCACCAAAGCAGGGTGGTATCCTTCAGGGATCCTGAGACAGTGGCATATACGGCTCACACTGCTGCATCCTTTACATACACATTCTATGGCCACCTAGTGGACTGCATGGATTGTGCTATCCCAAATAACAACAGGACCCACTACTACAATGGCAGGGGACCTGTCTGCTAGATCCCAGCCATTAATAAGCTGTACAACATCAGGAGGATGCTACTACATGATAGAGCATGATCCCAGACTGGGAAGGCATCTGTGATCTGTACTAGCAGACAGCTACAATCACTCATGGACTTTTCTAAGGGCCGCTTCTACCAGACAACTGCAACTGACATGTAGGACTATCACACGGCCTTCTTCGGTTATGTCAGGAACCTGGGTGGACACTCACTGATATGCTGTGGGTTACTGCATACTGACTAAACCTACCCTGAACCCACTGGCATTGCCTACATCCTGGCAAACAAGTTCAGTGCAGATGTCTCCCACCCATCCCCCCTAAGGAGCAACTATCCATCCCAACAGAGTATAATCTCCCTGACATCACACAGTAACAGGTGAGTGCTGCCCTCCCCACAGCATACATCACAATATCAATGTGACCAGATGGTGTCCCAGCCTGCATCATACACGAGCATCATGACAAACGCAACCCTCACATTACATCACTGTTCAATATCGGAGTTACCACAGGATATATACCCAAGGAATGGCGTACTGTGACAGTGGTCCTGCTCCACAGAGTTGGTGCCACAACGGACCACAGACAATATTGCCCTATAAGCCTATGTAGCCTGTTCTGCAAAGCTATGGAGCATATTGTCATAGGACTCCTACACATAGACATCGGGAACCTACAGACACTGTGTCCTACACATTTCAGCATTGTTGTGGGCAGATCTTGCCTCTTGAACCTGTTTGTATTCTTTAAATGGCTAACAGGTCCATCAACATAGGGACGGCTGTCCACGCAGCCTACCTGAACCTTGCAAAAACCTTCAACACAATAACCCAGTAGCCCATTATGCATAGGCTCACCAGTGTCAATATGGACACATGTCTCACACAATAGATTGATACCTAGTTCAGGGATAGCACCCACATGGTCAGAATTGCAGGTGCCATGTCTGACTATACACAAGTTACACATGGCATCCCACAAGGCTTGGTCCTGGGATCTCTCTTGTTCAGTATATATTTGTCTTACATACAGGCTACCACAGGGGGAATATTGCTGAACATCTTTGCACTTGACTGCAAACTGGGTGCCATGATCAACTCTCCAGCTGCCACATGCATACTCAATCAGGGTCTCATAGAGATGGATGACTGGTGCCTGAGCCATGGCCTACAGCTAAATGCCATTAGTTGCATAGTCATCCCCTTTGGGAGTAACAACATGCCCACACATTACCACATACGTAGTACTCCATTACATACGGTAGGAGTTGTTAGGGGTTTGGGGACATGACTTGTTCATACTGTCGCCTTTAACATTCACATTGCCAGAGTGGTTGGACACACCTTCTATGTGGGCCACCTTATCCCATATGGTTTCACATCTAGATCGAGTGTGGTCATTGTGCCCCTATACTCATCACATCCATGCTTGGTTACAATGCCACATTTGGGGTGTACCTTACCTGACACCTGCAGCAACTGTACTGGCCATGGAAGGTCCTCACCAGACAGATCTAGGGACTCACACAGATGCCCTGCATAGTTCAGATGCAGTAACTCCAGCTCTACTCAGTCGCTCAGATATGATGTGTGCCTGTTGTTTACGAATACACCCAAACCAGACTTACTGGACATGCTCCACCTCAGGCTATCCAACTCCCTTGGAGCTACACACTCCAGGGACGTATACCTCAGCACAGATATTAATAGGACATTGTGGAGGGACAGATTCTTATCCCAGAGGCTCCACTCACTACAGAATGTAATCCCAGTTTCACATAGGCAGAGCCACCCACTGACCACCTACTGGAGACATCTTGACTGTATGGGTGATTGTATATTTACCCCTGGAATATCTTCTGTGTCCCTGCTAGACAGAGGCACACTAGCCTAAATGTACATGGGCTATCTTGTGTGACCTACTATTCACACACACAGTGTAGTAATCTGACAGGGTTGCGGATGCCAAACACACTCTAGCTAGGCTTGTACATGCCCTAGGACAGATAGTCTAGTATCGACCTCTGAACCTATGCTAATGTTCATGATGCACAATGTTTATTGCTGATACTGTTTGCAGGTCTTTATCATCTTTGCTTTACCAGTTTCCAAGAACAACTTCGGTATCTGCAGAACATATTTGATTATGACAGGGTTCCACTATATTATAGATGTGTCTGTTGTCATATAACTGTGTGCACAGTGCAGATTGCTGTATAGTGACAGGTTACTGGGTTAACACATGCAACTGCCAGATATGCATGGCCCACTGCTGTACTCAGACATGGCCTAAGTGTGTGAGCATGCCCAGTTCTGCCATTCCATGTTTTGTTGCCTGACATTTGTCTCATTTATTCAAGTGTGTGAGCATGCCCAGTGTGACTCTTCAGTATGTTGCTATCTGAGGTTCACTACATTTGCTGATGTGTGCGAACATGACCAATATTGACATTTATACTGTGTGTGTTGGATGTCAGGTTCTGTTCTCACTGCAGGACTCACCTTTGTGTCATAACTCAACAAGGATTATGCTGTGACTGCAGGGTTTCTATGGAATACTTTGTATAGACTTATCAACATTCCGTCATACAAGTGGACCACTGCAATGCTGTCATGGTTTAGTGGTTCAGTACTTTGGCTATAGTGCACCGTATCCTGGGTTCGAGGCCCATCACTACTTTATATTTTCATACTGAGCAGACCAGACTGCTTAAGGGCCTGTTAAGCAAATATGAGCATGTTGGCTTTTGTTCAGCTATGCCCTGCTTAGACCAGGCTTGTCCGACATTGCTCAGCATTCACCACCATTGCTGGACGTTGGCCAATATTAATGAACATTGACCACAGTTGTGCTAGTTGGTGTGTGCAATTTTGTTTGCATATACTACATGGTAGTAATTGCTGTTTAGCACTGCTTTATATTGCTTAACACATGGCATTCATGCCTTAGGTGGTGCTGCAGGGCTGCCTATGTCAGATGCACATACTACACTCCCTGCACATGTTTTGAAGCAGGTAGTGTCAACTTAGGCATCCCTTTTACTTTATGTGCGAGTCGGAGAGAGGTATAATTTCCAGAGTTCCTATTGAGCCAGTGTATGTGCTATGCGTTGCCTCTTTGCCAAGGCCAGAACATACTGGGCACACCTCCTTTTGCCTACTGGGGCAGGCTCAGGTTGTTCCTCCTCCAAGTCACGCTCTGCCTGTGATGGCCTTGGCAATGGTGGGGGGCTGTTTGGCCCAGACCTATGCTGGTCCTGCTGCAGCTGTTTTCACAGGATCATGTTATGTAGCATAGCACATACCATGACAATTTGGGTACATGTAGTTGGTGAGTACTGCAAGGCTCCACCATATGTGTCCAGGCACCGAGACCGTGACCTGAGCAGCCCAAACACATGCTCTATTTCATTACGTGTTTGTGCGTGTGCCTCATTATGATGTTCCCGTTCAGGTGTGTGTGCGTTTCTGATGGGTGTCATCAGCCACGGCTCCAGTGCATAGCCAGCATCCCCCACTAGGTGACCATGTGGGATGTCCCCATTGGCAAATGTCTGGTACAGCTGCATCAGATGCCAGATATGGGAATCATGGTAGATTCCAGGGCAGCCTGCACACTCATTCAGTATTATGCCCTGGGCATCACACATGACCTGGCAGTTGATGGAGGGAAAGCCATTGCGGTTGAAGTAGACCCTACCCTGCTCGCCTGCTGGTGCTTTGATGCATATGTGCATGCAGTCTATTGCACCCACTACCTCAGGGTATTCCACTATTTGCTGGAAGAGAAGCATATTGCTGGCCAATACCTCATGGGAATTGGGGAAATAAACATGATCACCGACATGTGCTGACATGGCATCCAGGAACTGGTGTAGTACCCTGGATGCTGATGCCTGTGATATCCCCATCATATCACCAGTTGGTCTCTGGAAGGTACCTGTTGCTAATATTCTTAGGCCAACACATACCTTGGTTTCCACTGGGATGGGTTCCCCTCTGTTGGTTCTGTGTGTGAGGTGTGGCCTGCACAGCTCAACAATTTGCTGCAGGAGGTCTCTGTCCACTCTATAGCGCTCCACTATCTCCAGCTCATGTAGCCTCTGGTAGGTTACCCTGGGCCTGTATACTCTTCTCCATCTCCTCACTGTGGGTTGTCCAGCAGCATTCACATTGTCACCACCCTCAGCATGTTGCATATGTCGCCTTATAACAGCAATGGCAGCCCCTAACATTTCTTTGTCTCAGTAAAGATTTTTCAGTTTTCACTTCTATTAGCTTACTGCAGTGTCTGTTGTGAGAAACATAATGGACTGTTGTTGGCAGAGTTTTAAGTGCTAGGCTGGGCTGGGCTAGTGTACTGCCTGTGTAATTGCCTGATTCTGATTGTTTTCACTGCTAGCTCTGCTAGTACTCCCTGGTAGCTTCCTACTATTTGTTGTGCTTCCTTTTTCCTTTCTGTTTCCTCAGGGGGGAGCGCCGCGCACACAAGCGCAAACACATGCACAGCAGCTCACACGCATGCACACATGCTTACATGGACTTAATCTTGCTTATTCGGGTTAAAACGCGTGCACACCAGCGCAAACACGCTTACAACTCTTTAAGCAGTCTTATACATGCTTACTCTGGCTTAAATGAGTGCACTCATGCTTACACGCCTGCTCTCTGTTTTACTTGGGTTTACAGGCGCACACACACATGCATGCACGCTCAGCAAGAAACTTTGGTGTTATCCACGGCATACACCTTCCATTTCTTGGCTTTCCCTAGCCTACCTGTTGACACACCTCTTTCCATGATGTCTAGATGACAGCAGACACATGCCACTCTGCTCCAATGAGCTTCACTTCTTTCATACATACCCCCCTCATGATGTCACCTATCTTCTACTCTTTTACTCCCCATATCCTACTCCTACACTCCACTGACTGTGCTCATTTGCTATGTAAAGTAGCAATTCACTATCCAAACATTCATTTACATAGGATTGCCTACTAATGCTTGGTTACATGTCTTAGACTGAGCTTCCCCCCTTAGCAACCTCTACTCGGTGGCCATGTTGTCTTCAGCCTGCCATTCCCTTGCATTGTACATTAACAATTTCAATAAAATCCACATTTGTGAGTTTTAATTTTTAGTATTCTGGGTTTTAGAGTGCAGCCTGTTTGCGCGGCGCTGCGCTTAAACATCGGAAATCGGTAAAAAAAAATTTTATTTTAATTTTGCATCAGGGAACATTTCCAATGGCCGTATATTTGGCCATTGGCATGCTTCCTGCACTGGATGCAACCTTTATTTGGAGCTGTCACGGCTCCGTTTTGCTATTTGCAGAACGGTACTCAGTTGTCAACTGAGTACATTTCTGCAAATAACACTGCTCTTACTCGGACAGGTTCGGGTTTCCTGAATCGCAAATCTACCTCATTTACATGCCTTTCGCCTGCAATTGAGGTGATTTGCATATCCCATCCCTGTTCATGTAAGAGCTGTTTTAGGAGCTCTGTTACACGCCTCTACAGGCTGTTCCTGGATTGCTCTTCGGACATGATGGCTGCATGGAGTCTTATTCTACTCTTAGACTCCGTGCAAGCCATCGTGAATCCGGCCCAATGTGTTTTCTGGTGAATTGTTATTGTGCTTTCCTTTGTTCCTTGAAACTGTGGTGGTGAATGGTGATAGAGTAAGTTGGTGTTACAATTTTATATTTATGCTAATATACTTAAAATATCTGCTTATGAAGTCTTTTAAATTTTTTTGTGAAGAAAAATGTATATGCAATATGCAATAGCAAGTCTACTTCAAATGATCAAAGTTGCAGAACATCAAACCACACATTGAGGATGAAATTATCAATATTCTACAACATTGAACATTAAAGTAGAATATATTCAAAAAGATAAAAAGTCTTCTTGTAAGTTTTTGCAGGGAGAAAGCCCCCTTGCACCACCCACACCCCTGCTACTTAAATACACCAACTCTGAGATTGCAGTACAGTGAAGAGAATGGCAAATTTCTCATTCCGTGCTGTAAGGTACCATTGTCTTCACTGTAGTGCAATCTCAGAGTTGGTATATTTAAGTAGCAGGGGGTGTAGGGGTGCAGCCCCCACATGGGGGGTGCAGGGAGGCTTGTCCCCCTGCAAAAATGTGAAATAAGAAGTTTTCACATTTTAGTTTTTTTGGGGGGAGGGTCACTATAGCAGAACTTCAATCTTCTGGTTTTCGGTGATCAGAGGTTCGATGTTCTGTAATTTCGATACTCTGAAGGGGACCTACATAGCATATATAAAAATTGTTTACTATCAAAATCCCAAACACAGATTTCTGCAGATGGGATATCGGATGGCAGATGGTCGATTGCTGTGTTGCCAACCATTGATAGTTCATATCAGCGAATGCCACTGTGCATTCACTGATATGAACTCAATCTAAGGGCTAGAGATTGCGGTACAGTGTGGATTGAGACATTCCTCCCGTTCCTCACTGTAGTGCGATTTTGGAGTTGGAATATATAGTTAGCAGGGGTGTGGGCTTGCCCCCCTGCAAAGACGTGATGTGAAGTGTAGGAGTTACACTTACCTGAGCTCCTATGCGGACATCACATTTTATATTTGGCAACGTTGTCGAATCTGCTGAATTCATTCAGCAGATTCATCATTTTACCTTAGTGAAATTTGTGATTCAGCTTTTCTGTTCAAGGTTCAAAATAGATTTTTGTATTAAATTTGAGATTTTGATAGTAAACCTATAAAAATGAAAGAAATACCTCAATTTTTCTAAATAATGTGATTGTACTTATAACTTAGTTTCTTAACCATTTGCTTTGTGATGGAGAGAGTATTTGCTTATTGCTTTGTTATCCTGCTTATATGTAGGCATGTATTTGTGGCTACATTTGCACTTACACAGTATATTGATTTATGCTTGTATGTAGCACAATAAAGGTGTCAGTAGAAGCCTTACATTGTAATAATTTTGCTATGTGTTTAGCATTTTAAAGATTCAGAAATTAATTTTGAACACTTTTTATGTTAATTTGATGGGGATAACTATGTTTTATAAATAAAAGTTTGATATTATTGAAACAGTGGATAAAAAAATATCAGTTTTTGGTTAACTGCATTGTTTTGTACCACAACTCTGCTACAAATTTGCTGCCATGATTCATGCTGAGTTTCCACTGATACACTGACTGATGTCTACAATCAGGAGTTACACTTTTATGTATCACTGTATAATATCTTCTAAAGCAGAAAAACATTTCATTAACAAGGTGCCGATGCTGTCACTCCCATAATGCAATATAAGCATATAGCGATAATGAAGGATAAACAAAGAGACAGGTTACTTAATTAGACGTGATGTTATTACAGCATGCTCTCCTGAACTGTGTCAGTTATTTTGATAGGCTGCTGTGTTATCTGGGCTTGGAGGGGCTTGAAATTTTGACAGGCACTACTCCAAGGCATACTCAATTTTATTAAGTGATACTCTAACTGTGACAGAGTTTACTCGGGATACAGAATTGATTTTTATTTGAAAGCGACTGCTTTGTGATCTGACCGTACCAAAGGGGATATGACACTAGGTGGGTGCTGCATTATCTCCTGTCTGTGAGTACCAGGTCCAATATGTTTGTACCTCTGGTAGGCATATGCACTATCTAGTCTAGGGTGTTTATGTTTACAAAGTTTGGAAATCTCTATGCCTGCAAATTTGGGGTTGTGTAAAATTCCCAGTTTATAGAGGAATAATTAAAGTCCCACATGAGTATGGTAATTGGTTGAATGGTAAGTATTTCCGGTAGTATGAGCTATGGGTTTCATGTGACATACAGAGTGACCTGTAGCTTGCTAGGATGTAGTATTGGTCTTTGTCCATGGTAATCTGGATGTGGGGGAACTCAAGAATGTCTTCTTGGTTAACTAACCTAGAGGTATGTTTATTAATGATGCAGATCGAGATACCTCTTGCTTTAGTTCTTATCTGTACAGTTGCTGGTTTAAACACGTGGAAAGCAATGAAAACCATTTATCAGTAATTGTACAGATGCCTGCATTCTCCAAAGTGATTAGAGCTTGAAGGGAGTGGAGCTTATTCTTTAGACTCCTGGCAATGAGCAGTAACACCTTTAGATTTTCTTGGTATTTATTGTTATGCTGGAAGTTGTATCAATCTGGCATTGCCTAAAAAAGACTGTATGGGTGGACAGTGTTCTAGCCAATATTTAAAAACCTAGAGTGGACAGATGCAGACCATCCTTGGCAAAGAATGTTAACCATGTCCTCCCATGTTGACAAATATTGTATGCCCTTAGAATCACACCAAAAACTAAGTCAATTAATAAAGTCAGACATCTTCCGTTCAAATTGTGGCATCATCCTTGGTGAAGGTAGAATGTTGTTCAGTGCTAGACACATATCAGCCTGTGACACAGTCTGAGAGCTCCATAGTGTCTTTTTTCTTATAGTCTATGGAAGTTTGTTTCAGGTCATTTACACCCCCATGGACTATGACTGTATCATTCTGGTAAATGTGGTGCAATGACCCGAGTGCATGTTTGTGATTTGCTGGATCCTGGCCCCTGACAGACAACTGACCATTAGTTTTTCATCACTCAGCTTGGTGAGTGGGGCATCAGTATGCCATAAAATTGAGTTGATTGTGACTAGAGTCCTAGGTAGTGTAACGACTTGCCTTATGGGCTTTGTAGTTGAGGCTCTACTGGGTGTGGCTGCATCTGCAGTGTTACGTGTTGTTACTGATGAGTGCTTTTGAGTTTTTTGAGGATAATTTTTAGGAGGTGGAATGTCTGGGAGGACTTTGGGGTTTGAGAAGATTCCAGTTAAATGCTTCAATCTAAGTAGGCCTATGTGTGGGGTGCATACTATGAGTAGTGGGTCTAGCGTGTGTGTTTCTGACAGCCATATTGCTATTTTGAGTACTTGTATGCAAGAGTTTTGCATCCAGAGACATTAGGTATGTATATATCTCTCACATACTGTGCTTGTTTCTTTGAGTTTGAAGATTAAATGGTTTTCAGTGAACATTACACAATTGTTACATTGAATCAAGAAAACCATATCCACCAAACTGGCTGCAGAGAAATCGGGGAATGTGCAGATATCGGAAGCTGAGTGAGCTACAAGGGTTAATGCTATGCTGACTAAGGGTACTTTTCAGACAAGAGACTAGAATATGCTATATAATATAAATTAAAAGGGCAGTGCTCCTCATTCTGCAGAATAACTGCTCTATGCTGCCCAATATGTGTAATAGGTATCCCTGCACTCACCGGATCACTGGTACAGTATCAGCATATATGCATTAATATGTTTCTATACAATTTTGTGTGCATATATGTATATATGTTCATACACACATACAAATGCATATCAACAGACTGAGCAT